>NC_031768.1:61286197-61586197 GCF_001522545.3 Parus major | reverse complement strand
ATAATTACTTGTAAAAGCCTTTTCATCATCCTGATATTCAACTTATTATACTAATAAATGGTTTTTTGTTGGTTTTTTTTTTACTTACCTGGATACATTGGCTTGAAACTAGAATGCAGAATTATCTATCACATTCCACTGTCTCAAAGCACGTGGCATTCAAAGAAGCCTCCTTTCCTTTGTGCAAATTTCTTAACAGTACCCCTTCGCAAATTATTATGTGCACACACACATGCATATATGTGTATACATATACACACACACACACACATAAAATATCTATAAAATGACTTGAATATGATTTACTGAATATTACTTATACAGATTTAATGTGTTGATTAAGAAAATCAATAGCATTCATATAAATGCTGGAACAATTTTACCAGATTCTAAGGTAAGGTATTTCAAAATTATGGACAAGAGAGAAGAGTCCAGGGTTATATTGAAAAAAAAATCTGTTTGAGTAAACTGGAATTAATACATCATATACAGTGTCAGAAAACACAGCAAAAAGTCATATCAGAAAATGCTGCCAAGAAGAAATTCAGTGTCCAACTCAAGTTTTTATTTCTATCCAAGGCAGATATCTATAAAGACGTACTATTCTGAGTCTCTGGACTCTACTAATAACAAGTACTTTCATTTGAAAACCTTTGAGTTTTCTAGGTTTCAATCTAATTAAATAAATGAATACAGTGCAGATTCATATTTCCCATTTAAAATAAAACCACAGCAAACCAAAATTATTATTATTATAATAAATAGCTGAAATCGTCATATTATGTAAAATAAATACAAAACACATCTTTCTTTAAAGGGACCAGTTTGGGAGTGATCATACCTAACTAGAAGATATAAAACTAAGTCAGTAGGATGTGAGGTATTTCAGCTTTCCAGAAATCCCATAATCCAGGATTCTATATGACTTTGCAGAAGAGGGAAAGTAGGTAAATCTATGAAGACACTGGTTCCACAACTAGAGTTCTAGGGTGCAAAACCAGGGCTAAATTTTTTTCTCAATATAAGGGAAAAAGTTAACATCAACTGATTTTTAAAAACCCTCCCACCCAACAGCTCTGTCTTACTGAAATTTTACTCTCTTAGATGTGGTTCTTGTATTAGGTGAGTCTGGTGTTCTGATCAGATAAAAAGATTATTTATAACAATACTAAGCAATGGAAAGACTTTGGTCCTACAGGCTCTACCTCTCTTCACACTCACTGCATACAATCATTTTTATGTCTCCATAGAGTTGTGAGATGTTCACTTAAGTTCACATAAGTCCACCAACGAAGTTTCTAGCAACACTACAGTTCCACCAACAAATGTTCAAATGTAGGTTTCTTAATCATTAAATAGATTTTGAAGTAACACTTATTTATACCATTTTGTTTCAAGTCATGAGTGGAGAAAATGACCCCTGAAGCTGACAATTCAAAAGGTGACATTAGTGATGAGAAATCATTCTGTCGTGCCACAAACTGTAGGGAACAAGACCCAGGCAAATTATACAGAAGCATATGACAAAAGAGAGACTTAGGAAGACCAAATTGAAAACATCTGATGTCATACACCTCACACTTTGCAGCATCTGAAGCAAACACTTGGCTTCAGCAGAGTGATTCACTGGCTGCCTCCAGAGGACAGGTCTCTGCTTCTGCACATTCACCACAACTTGCTCCTATTTAGGAGAGAGCTATGAGCACCAAACTAAGAAACAGCCTGGGTCACTTCTGCTGGAGATGAACCACTAGAAACTGGAATGGAACACACTTAACTCCTTGAATCCAGGAGCTTCTAAGTGGAAAACTCAGAACCAGCCTTTAAAACAGGAAGCAGAACCCAGGACTTCACTTAAATCATAGAGAAATCCTCATCACATCAACAGAAAAAGACAGCTTGCTTTCCCATGTATTTTCCCTCTAGAATCTGCTTTGGAGGTAAAGACGCCCATCTCCAAAGGACCAACTCAGAATTTCCCAGAGCCTCATGGCTAAGGGACACTGCTGGAATCAGGGAGCTACAGGTTTAGATTCTGTGGTACTTGCAGAGCTCAGATTTTTTTTGGTTGTGGATAAGTGCTTTAAACAATTTCCTGCTGATGATACTGTTTGCATTTCAGAATAAATTTAATACAGCCCAAGTAGACAAGCAGCCTTTCTTTTTGGAGAGACAGAAAGGCATCATTTATATACTGTCTCTGTCTTTGATGTCTGTCTCCTGACTGTCCCCTGCAGCCTTGTGTTTTGTAGCATTAGAGGCATGTAAGGAATTCCACAGTCGAAACAGGAGAAGCAATGGATTCAGCATGCTTTGTAGGATTAGCTCATTATTTAGTGGGTGACCTGGGCTGCATCTGAGACTTCTGCAGCTAAATCTAAGTTACAACTAAGGTGGAATCCAAGCATCTTAAACATGATCCCTTGGTATCACAGTTCTTCCCACAGACATTTTTCTCTGTCTTTTCACTAATAACAAGCCTATGAATGCAGCTACAATAGGGGATGCTCTGAAGACAGTGGAAATAAAACTGTGACTGAAAAACTACTGATCTTGAACTCGTTATTATTGCAACTGACACGATAAATACCTAAACATTTAGATTAAGGTTTCTGGTTCTGCCAATGACTTAAAGTCCACACACAAGAATTTTCATCTCCAAAAAGCTGTGCAGAAATTTGATCCCAAATTAATTAACCCCAAACCATGATACACATAAAAAAGCACTGATATTGTCAGTCAGACTTAGCAACACAGAAGGGTGCAATGCTTGCTACAAACATCTGCAGCCTCTTCTACAGTGAAATGCTTCTACTATAGCACAAATCCCTTAACACTATCAGCCAATTTGCACTGCAAACCTCACATTTTACTGCTGAAAGTGATGTGAAAGTGGTTTTCAGGGTCTGCAATCCAACTAATAATCAGGACTTTAAAACTGTATGTTTAAAACATGTTTTGGAATTTGAAGTCCAAAATTTGGTCTTTTAGATGTTTTTTGTGACTAAGACTTCTTGATTCTCCACAATGAATTCTTTACAGATCAGTTCAACAAGGCATTATTTTCTAGAAATCTCAAGCAAGTTACCAGATATGGGAAATAAGAGCATCTATGACAGAGGCTTCTCATGATAAAAAGCTTTCAGCAATGTTAATAAACATTACCAGAAAGAAAGTATCTGGAAAAGCAGTAAGCTGGGACCAGAAAAAAAGATAAGCCTATACCACTGCTGTCTTCTTTTCAAATTCAATTTGCTTTGTAACCAAATACGTTTTGGAAAGTAACACACCCACTGCTTTGGCATCCAAAATGAACCTGAAGCCAGAAAGAACTATGCAAAGAATCTACTTACCTGTGCCAAACAAGAAGCCAGGGATGAAACAACTAACTTGGCTTAGACATATAATGGTTGTCATTCCAAACCAGAAGAAAGGAAAAAAGATACATGCATATGATGGGTTCCTTACCATTATGTTCAGATCAATATATCCCTCCATGAAGGAGCCAAGACAAGAAAATTGCTTAGTAGCTGTAAAGTAAACGTGCCCTTCGTGTAGAAATCTTTTTATTGCTTCATTATTGTGAGGATGCAGGAGATGTAAATTTTCTGTTGTTAAACCATGAGGGCTTGAGGCCTTCATGAAAAACACCTCATGAATCAAGCCTATTCACCTGCAATTGCAATTTCATTCCTTTCTCCCATTATCATACACCAAGATCCACCAGAAATGGATTCCATACAGAAGCCTGAAGACCAATACCAAAGCAGTACTTTTATCCATATGCCTCCCCACTGGACTGCTCTTCTAGAGCACCACTCTCCTATGTAATTATACATTTTTTTATTTCTTGTAATTACATAAAAGTATTTCACATTATTATACAAAAGTATTTCACAGCCATTTGATAGCAAACTGGACTCTAGACTAGCTCTGGCTTTATTATTTTTTTTTTTAAATCTCTGTTGTTTTCTACCAAGAGTAATTTTTAGCCAAGCAAATCAAGCTCTTCTATTTTCTTTTTATATTTTCTCCTGAATATCCTAGCAGATTTTTTTTGTAACACCTGGAGTCAGCTTCAATTCATTTTTTGTAAACATGAGTTATCAAATTACAGTTGAAATCTCAGCAGAATCCTGTAAAATGCTACTAAACATCCCAAGCTATACTGACAACAACTGTCCTGATGTCTTTTATAATCACACTAAGCTTTAAAGATACATTATACTGGAGATAATGTTTATCTTATGAGTCAAATAGATAGCCTGTCTGCTTCTTCCTCCTCCTTATCAAGTTTCAAGTGAAGAGATCCCCATCTATAAATTATTAATCTAATGCATGACCTTGCATTGTATATAACTGCATTTAATCCAGTTCAGTGGTACCATTCAAACAACACTCCTTCAGACTACTACTGCATGTTCTTGTTGATCCTTTACCAGCTCTGGAATATGGATTTACTGAGCTATTAGAGTAGTCTGAATGATCAGCTTTGCTGAAATACCAAGTATTTCAAGAATGTCTCGTTAGCTGAAAGACACCAGAGTACATTGATTACTGAGCGAATAAGGAGGAATATATTTACATCCTAGGCTAGCTGTGCATCATGCTTTAGCATTCAATCCTTTCCCATTTCGTGCACAATTTAGAATCTTTGAAAAAAAAAAAGGTTATATTGTGTCTGCCGAAGTTTTTTGGAAAAAGTCATCAAAACCATTCTGTTTTATGCTTTCAAGGAAACAGGCAACATGTAGGTATCTGGCCTCAAGACTCCTCAAGACTGCACACCTGCAATTCTTTACATCTGCATTTTCTAATCCTATCTGTTTCCCACTGGCCCTCGCATCTGCCAAAACTATATCCTAAATACATGTAACCTTACACTACATTAAACCTCTTTTTCTCTGTGGGATGCTCCCAGGCAGACACTTCAGATAGTTTTTTCAGCTCTCTAAAGCTGCACAGAAACATCTACTGTACTACTTGCCCAGACCCAGAGCACAGTAGCATCATACAAGAATATGATCCAGCAACGTACATTTATGCAGTTCTGAAAAGAACTCCAAACCCAATACCCTTCTGTTTAACTACTGTCACCAACATGAGACTAGATTCTTTCCCATCAAAAATAATGGATCTGTTTTTCAGTTGAGAGGACAAGACTCAGTAACTAAAAAAAAAAAAAGACAACGCACTGAAATTCTATGAACATAATGCACAATTGGAAGCTATTGTGGAGAAATCAGAGCTCTGTATTTGAAAGACATGACAGTGGATGAACAGAGAAAGCTGTGTGGGCACATTAATAATCTACTACGTGTCATATCTTTGCTGGAAAGTGATGCAAGGAAACTTTGATGTGTATATAGCTGCAACTAAAATAAAAGGGTATTTCCAAGGTACATTTTCTTCCTGGTCATGCAATTTTCCTTTTCATAAGCATTAGAAGGATGTGGTAAGCATAAAACCATATCTTTTACAAATATTTTATTGAAAATGCTACATAGATATCATGTCAGATTTACAATCTGTGTAGAAATGAACTGCTCTAACACACATGGGCCAGAAGTGAAAAAGTGATCAAACCATCAATAATCAATCTCAAAAGCCTCATGCCCGACAGTCCTCTTGTATCCATTCATAGCACAAATCAAGGAAATGAATGGAAGTTAGTCTCACACCAGCCAGTCCTCTGCACCTCTGTGTGGTGGTTTTAAAGCACTAGCTAAAAATCACTAGAAAATTACTTAATTTTTGTGGTGAGATATGGACTAGAAGAAGGGAAAAACAGGCTCAAAACTTAAAAGGAATAAAGAAAGTTTATTAGCAGAACTACAAGAATAAGAAACCAGAATAAAACTTCGAGAAACTTTTTTTTCTCTACTGCCTAATTATTTTTTGTCTGACAACACAGAGACAAAACTTAGTGGTTAAAACAGTATTAACTATACAATAATCTTTTCATCAGTCTTTGTAGAGAAAGGAGTTTTCTTTTGTCATTTCATGGAGAGTTCTTACAAGAAAAATAGTTTTCTCATGGCTTTTTATTCTCATGAGGGCAGCCACCCAGAAGAAAACTCTCTGCCATCATCTGCTCTCCTCCCATTTTCACACCACTCTGAGGTGTGTTCATGGGCCATGAACTTAAGGGGTGTTATTTTAAGGATGAGTTATTCAAAAGCAAAGGTTTTCTTCATTTGTCTCTGTGATGATCTCTGGGAACAGAGGTTTTCTTCTTTTCTTCTTGAGGGCCAAGTGTCTCTATCAACTCCCACTTCTCTGTTCCACATCTCATGGGATCACAACCACTCTATCATTTACTCAGCTTCATTAATGGATACCTTTCCTCAGACTTACACTTTGAAATACTTCATTCCCCCCCGCAAATACTCAAACTCCCAGCAGCCTCCAGCAGCCTCTCTTAAAGCCCTTCCATATGTGTTCCTTTTCTGAAATACCAATCTATCACATTCTGATCAATATTTCAGCTCTCTTAGCAGGTGATTTTTAAAACTCATTCATGTTGGAAGAACTTTAACTGGTTCCAGTTGTTTAGACTGCTCTTGTAACTTACTAAATATTTTCACTTATTAATGCATTGCATAGCCATCAGATGCTCCCCTAAACTGCATTGTTAGCAGTGTCAAACTCAAATGAGATACAGTCACTCTGCTTCTGACCCCAATTCAGACAAAAATTCTCTTTTGGAAAAAAACACAGTTTAGCTTCTCAAAGTCTCAAACTCACCTTGGGCTTTAGGCACCCCAAGGATCTGCGTACAAGGTAGCTTTACTGTTTTATTTGTATGTTCTATTACTTGAAATATAAAACTTCAGGTAAGAGTTCAGATTTAACTGAATTTTAAATCTAGGTAAGAGTCAAAGTACCTTTTTTTTTTTGGTAAATCTAATAGAATCCGATCCAAAATGTTTGCCTGATCACAAAAGAAGAAACAAAATACAAAGCATATGGAAAGCATAACAGAAAGAATAAATGCAAACTTAAGTACGTTTCATATAATTTTCCAAATCTACCTGCTGCTTAAGAGCTTTACAGAGACGTCTCTTTGCTGCATAAACCAAAAGACTTAACTCTGTCCACAGAGTGGTGCCTCTCAAAGCACAAACTCTTCAAGTCTAAAGCAGCTGAGGATGTAACATAATAGCACTTCACTTAAATGCTATCTTTTAAGAGACTATCTTACAGGCAACTCGTTAGAAAAACAGAAGAGAGAGGCTGACCACTGTCTGTATATTAACTCCTTTTAAGAATTATTAATGAGCAATAATATTTACTACTGGTTTGGCACTTATATTTTTTACTGCAGCTCTTTCTTCAGTTGCCTTGAAAGGCACATCCATCCAACCTCTGAACTGTGAAGATCATCCAAGGGAAACATATTATACACAGTATTTATGAAAATGGCCCATATATAGAGCATCAAAGTGAAAGGATAAGATAACTTTTGAGGAATGGGCTACAAACTGAGAACAAGCAAAGGAGATAAAGCAGATCCTTACTGAACAGCTGATTAATCAAAAGGGAAGGAAGGTGGCATCATCTTCTCCAGAAGCTCTAGTATCATTAATCTGAGACCCCATCTACAAATTACTGGATGCTACACAGTCACTTGAAAAAATCTGAAGTTCTTTGAATGATATCCTAGAGCACCTGCCCTACACAACTGAATTTTCTAGGACAACTGGAAAGCTCTTTGTAGCGTGAGAAAGAGCTTCTCTCTGGCATAAAAACAAAAGAAGTGTGGATACAAGAAGAGCAGTGTGGATAGCTGTATTCACTTCCAATGAATTTGGCCCTTGCAACTTTGAAATCCCTTATGAATACACTGTTTCTTAATGGCTTTAAATGGCTGAACTTACTTGTAATCAGTCTTTAATTCACATTACACTGGAGCTGTTAATATTTGTGCACAGCTAGCCTATATGTAATGATCTTGGTTATCTTCTGTCTCTTCTTCCTTTCCCTCATTTGGATAATAAGCTGCTTTATGAGTAAAACAGATTGCTGCTTGTCTGCAAAAGGAAGAAGGGGAAGTTATATTATCACGATTTTAAATAAAGTTGAAAAGTGACATGAACATGTAAGTCATGCAAGCTGACAAAACCTCAGTCATTTCACAGACAGTCAAAAAAGACAGCTATTAATTTACTATTAATAACACATGCACAGCCACATCTACCAAGCCATGTGCCATGTGCTGCTGAATCATCTATTACTACCAAAAGAAAAAAAAAAAAAGAAAACAAAAGAAAAAGAAAAAAAAACCAGCTAAACTAAGAACAGAGTTAAAAATCTCTGGATTCTAAGTTGCAGCATTTAGTTTAGTTCTCGCAAGAACAGACAACACACTAGCCTTGCACAGGGGAAAATGAAGGAAAGGGAGACTAATCTCCTCGGTACCCAACAACTTTTGCCATCAGAGAAGGCGCGGAGGCAGAGCAACGTCAGCTTGTAAATTTGCTGTCATGGTTGTGACAACCTGAGCATGTTTGAGGAACTGGCTCTGTTCTGAGGAATTCTGGAAAAGAATGGCCACGAGAGCTTCTACACAACTATGAAGACTGTTTTCCTTCCCAGGGCGTATACAACCCTTCACAACTATCAAGGGCCTGGCAGTGGCACAATAAGGCAGCCATGACTACAAATGGGACAAGAGTAAACCAAAATCAATTCAGAGCTATTTCTTACTAACAGTGATTGTGGCATAGAAGTCTGAACAGTTTGACAGCTACAACTATACTTCAAGAATGCAGCAATACAATTTGAATTGCACTATAGGGAGCTCTCCTGAGGTCTCATCTATCAACACAGTATTTTCCAACAGATGACACACCAGCCTGTATTCATGCTGTACATAGTTGTGAAAGAGGATCCAGCAAAAGTTCTTTATGCACAAAGTTCTAGCCTTTCCATTTTCATGACACTCAGTACAAAGCCCATTTAAAAACATTGTTTTAGTTTCTACAAAATAAAAGCACCATTTGTTTTTAAATAATCAGATAATGAAATTAAGGAACTTCTTCCACTCTTTAATGTTAGTAATCCTCATGAACCTTTATTACTTCAGTTAAACAGTTGAGGTTTGTACATTAAGTGAAAATATTAAAAATGCCCATAGATCTAATTTTTTTTATTTAATTCATACTGCTTACATTAGACAAACTTTTTACTGAGAGAAAACTACTATTTCTACTTACTAGAAACCAAGAAGAGATCCTACCAATTTTTTCCCTTCTTTCCCCCCCATGAAGCAAGTAATATAGGGCTATTTCTTTCCCATCAACAGCATAGTCAGGGAAGAAATCAGATTAACTGATTGCAGTGCCATGAGACTATTACAATATTGCCAGACACAAACCTGTCAAGCCTTACATGCTTCATACAGGGCTCATCCAACTGATTCCACACTGAGGCAAAAATAGCACTTGAATCCCAGCAGCTTGAGTTAATACTTCCCAGCCTTGGGGGCTAGACATGTCTGACTAGAGTAACGGAAACCAGCTTTTAGGGGCACTCTCCAGCTGCAACCTAGGGCTGTAAATTCATTCCCAACATGCACCTCTAAGAACCAGTAGCATTCTTGTAAAATGCAATGTTAGAACAAAGAGTTCAGTTGCTTGAGGACAAATACATTCACTGAGGGTACAACTGTGAATCAACACACCTAAATGAGGCACTTTCAGGATGTAGCCTTATTTATTTCAGCTTATAATAGTCAGGCTTTTGTTCCAAAATGAAGACATCTCATTTAGGTATCTAAAATTATATGTCTGCGTGCAAGTTAGGACTTTAAACTCCCATTATAGCAAGTGGAGACCTAGTTGGTACAGACAGTGGAGCCTAGAGAGCCATTGAGTGCAAACTGATGTCAGCTGAAAAGCACTGAGTGTACTACCTAGTGACTAAATCTTCACTAGTTTCAATGGGAGCTTAGATCCAAGGCCACATATAGAAGCACACATTTAGACACCTAAAATTAGATGACTTCAGTATGCAGCTGAAGCACTGATATTTCAAACGAATGTCTCCAGAACCTTCCTACCATCAGGATGAGTTTGCAGTGTGGAGATTGCAGTGTAGTGAAAAGAAGGAACAAAGGAGAAGATTAAAGAAGGTACAAGGGAGGATTAACTGATCTGAATATACAGGAAAATCAAACAGGAAAAGGAGAACCTGAATGAACACCTTACAATGAATACAGTACTTTATGAACTCATATATCTGAATGCATGAAATAAGATAGAACAAAAGTTAAAAAAATATCTATTAGAAGAATGACAAATAAGCAAGGCAAAAAATGTTACAGACATATTTTGTCCATATAAAGATTTTAACTCTATTTAACACATTTTAAACATAAATCAATGGCAGAAAACTATGTTTTTCCTAAAACACACTACAGTGAACATCACGAGAGATACGAATTAATGCATTTCCTATTTTTCTTTAATTTGCTACTGCAGAAGAAGATAAAACAAGTCTAGTCTGCTTTTTAACTTTAATCAAATTAAATTTGTTCTAGGAATAGAATGTTTTAGAAGTCTAGTATTTATAACACTAACAAAGTAGGCACAACAGTAATACGAGCTGCTCTGGCAGAAAAGCAGCATGATAAAGTAAGTTTTTCCAATAACAGCTTCTTTTGTCATCCCTGCCTGCTTCTCTAATGGCTTGATGAGGCTGGGACCACAAAGACCTGGTCAGTCATCAGAATTAGTGGAGGACGAGGTCAGGCAGTTCCCAGACAAAGCTGAGGGAGCTCTGTTCTGAGGTTAATTCTCATAGCCACTCTCAGAACAAAGAGAGGCCAGTCTAAAGAACAGAATTCTGGATTGCTGTTTTGTTCTTGTCAGGAGGAAAACCTTGTTTTGCACTACTTTGCAATTTTTATTGAGTTAGCCCAGCAAATTTGAAAGATGGTCATGACTCTTGAAGACTGCCTCTACCCTACTGCAAGAGGGCCTGCAGAATCAAAGAGATATGTCTGAACCTAGCTTTAATTCAGCAGTTGTACTTGAAGAGCCGCAGCAGCAGGGCTTACAGGCAAGTTTTACCTGCCAATAGTACTTGACTTAAGAACTGGACTTGTCCTATGTGTCAAAGCCAACACATGAGCATTCTACATGCACTGCAGTGAGGGCTTAAATCCATCATTATTTCTTTACCTTACCAGAAGGTTATTTGCCATATCTCAAATCCAATTTTGAGGCTAACCTACCAGTAAAATGTAGAAGGGTTGTCTTCAACAGTATTTGCAAGGGCATTCATGAACCCTGTTTATCAGTCTAAGCTATAAAAAGTGCAGCTCCTACTTAAAATTATTTTGGAATGAGAAAGCTCCAAATCAAGCTGTTACAACCACGCTTTGTGACCACTTTCCCTCATCATCTTGTTTCAATACAGAATGAAATTATGTCTCCTCTGCAGTCATACTCCCACATAGCTGGCCAATACTAATATTGGATGCAGACACCTAGAAATAAAAAAACCTTTAATTTTAAAAAAAATGGTGTATATTGAAGGTCACTCCCAAACAGAGGTGCTTTAGAGTTAAGCTACTCCTATAGACTCAGCTCTGACCCTCTGCATGGATACCCTTAACCAAGAGTTAATTAGCTGCAAATCATTCTAGCTCACTCTGACCCCATAATTTCAGTTGATTTGTCTTAGCTTCCCTCAATGCCTTTTACAGCCCTCTAAATATTTCCAGTGGTGTTCCTAAAATTAATACGTCGAAAAGGATGTTAATCTAAGTATCAATATCTTTAGTCTTCTACACAGAAGGAATGGAGATGACAACTGAAATAATTTACCATTTAGGGTGAGGTTGTTTTGAGGGGTTTTTTAGAATTTTTTTTAATGAACTGATACACAAAACCTTACATCTGTGTTTTCAGAAGGCTACTGTGGAGAGAAGCTGCAAAGCATCATTGAAGATGAAAAGGAAAGCAAATAACACACGTTGTCATGCAGCATTTCAGTATTTAGAAATGAGAAACAGGTAAATGGAAACAAGGATGAAAAAACAGTTTCTTCTCAGGATACAGGAAGAAAAAGAACACCCGGAGCAGCTTCTCTGGCTGGCTTCAGTAAGCTGTTCTTAATGGAAGCAGGAAAATCAAAGTGCCAGACCTCCGTAATACACATCTGGGTTTATTGTAAGGGGTTCATTATTCAGGCTATTAAGCTACCTAGAAGACTAGATATGCTCTAGGAGAGAACTCTTGTTAACAGTGTTTTATTGCTTTTGCTAGTTTGTTTCATTACTAGACAGCTGCATATTTAAATAAACATTCTTTTATTCCTAAACTTTGCCCAATGCTAATGTGGATACCGAGTAATTTAACAAACAAGATACAGTATTTCTAGAGGTGATGGCAACCTTTAAGTCTATAAATGCAACCACTACTGCAGTGCTAGGTATCTTTGTACATTCTAAAATCACCACAGAATGATAGCACACACTTCCTCCACTTACCACAGTGGTTTAGGATTTGATAATAAGCTGTGGTGGTCTTGTAAGGGAATCATCTCCCAATGACCATTAGCAACTAACAAAGTCCCTTCTCAGGGGTCTGTGGCAACATGTACAGAATTTATGATAGGTCTTTAACCACCTCCACTATTAATAAATTGTTTTAAAATAAAACTCAACACTAAAGAACAAGATGATACTTGAACAAGATAAATCTAGGGTGTTTGGCTTCAAAAGTACTTAACTAGTAGTTACTTTCAGATTTCAGGACGCTCAGTTTGGCTACTCAAACACTATCTGTAAACAATCAAAACCACAAGCCTGACAGCAGAAAAAGTAGAAAATAGATTAAAAGCTGCCCTGCAGAAAACTTGGGGATACTGCTGGATGAGAAACTACACACAAGCTGTCAATGTGTACTTGCAGCCCAGACAGCCAACTGTATCTTGGGCTGCATCAAAAGCAGCATGTCCAACAGGGTGAGGGAGGTGATTCTGTCTCCCACCTGGAGTCCTGGGCTCCTCAGCACAAGACAGACATGGACTCGAAGAGGGTCCAGAGGAGGGCCAAAAAAATAGTCAGAAGGTTGGAGCATTTCTCCTGTGAAGACAGGATGAGAAAGTTGGGGTTGTTCAGTTGAAAGAAGAGAAAGTGCTGGGGATACCTTATTGCAGCCTTTAATTATATACAGGGTTTTATAAAATAGATGGAGAAATACTTTTTGGCAAGGCCTATTGTTACAGGCCAAGAGGCAACATTTTAAACTGAAAGAGAGTAGGTTTAGATTTGATATAAGAAAGAAATTTTCAAGAGGGTGGTGAGGCATTGCCACAGGTCGCCCAGAGAAGTTGTGGATGCCCATTCCTGGATGGATGGATGGATGGATGGACACTGGATGTGGCTCTGAGCAGCCTGGTCTAGTGGAAGGTGTCCCTGCCCATGGCAAAGGGGTTGGAAATAGATGACCTTTGAAGGTCTCTTCCAACCCAAACAATTCTGTGATTCTGTAACAGTTTTATTCACAAAATATTCTGGGTAATGGGCAGGTTTGGTTTTGCAAAGCTCAATGATCTTAGAAGGAACTGAAGTTTGTGTTTCACTACTGTAGTCTCAGAATTGATGTATCTTTTTTTCCTCTTGACTTCCTTGAAAACACTTTTCAGAAGAATTTATTTCTTATTTCAAAGAGAAAAAACTAGGTTAAGCTTGCTTAACTTTTATCCCAGAGCCTAACCTTAATACTGATACTTCATTTAATTTCAAAGCATGAAGCATTTATGACTCATTCTAATTTACATAAGTCTTCTTATTCTATTATGAAAATGGCAATTTTCCTTTGCAGAGACATATAGAACATGGTCTCTCTTATTGTGTCAAGTAACATTTAATAGCCTTTAGCTGTAACTTGGGACTGGTACAAAATGTCCTCAAGATGAGTCATCTTCATTCACTTATTCTGTAATAGGAAAATTCATGAATGAGTGATCTGCAGTAATTCACTTCTACAAAGAGAACCCATTCATACATTTCAAACCTGGTTTTCTGAATCACTTTAACGTAGCTGATTATTTCATATTAACAGAAGAAAATTTTGGCTTAAGGAAAGTTTCCACAGAAGTCTGTGCATTCCTAGTATATGAGAAAATTTTCATAGATTTAAAAGACTCTTTAGAAACAAACATTTTGGTCTAACACATGGTTACACAGACAGATACGTTCCTATCTATCTAGCAAGAAATGTATGGTGTTTTCGTAAAGTTAGAGACTGACAAATTGTTTAAATTGAAGCTGCGTCAAGGGGGAGCACGAGTTGTCACCGTCAGACAAATCACTAGGCAGGCAAAGAAAATATTTTATAATATCTGAAAAATATGGCCATGAGCACACAGAAGTGCTCAATCAAAGCTGTATTTAAGTCAAAATACAGACAACAGAAACCCAACTATGATCTAAGACTGCTAACTATAGAAATATAAAGTAACCATGCCTCTTATTCTACAGAAATAAAGAATAAAACATGTTTTTATTCATTAACAGGTCACTAAAATAAAGGAATGGAATTCACCAAGCATAAAGGGTCCCTTAACTATCACTGGTCTTTTGCCATCCTTATGAGATTTCAAACCAGGAATTATTCATAGGAGTCTTTTCATTCAATATTCTACTGCCATGGAAGAGGACCGCATTAAGAAGATGCTTCTCACTTAATGTAGTTCCAAACCAGCCAAAGCTTTAGAGACCACCTGTGAGAACAGGCATGGTAAGTCAGTACAAAGACCTGTGTGTAAATGCAGCATTTTCTTCAGAAGCGTAGTTCACAGAAAATGCATTGCGTGCTTCTCCATTAATTAGTGCTTTAAGTTTTCATTACTTCATTGACTCAAGGACAGTTCTAAACTTCAGTTTATTCACTCCTCTCCTTTCTCCTGAAGACACTCTCATCATTTTCAGGTTGAGAAATTTCACCCTATGTACAGAGCTGCCAAAGTAAGGACAATTCTCGATAAAAATAGAATAGATGACAAGAACAGCATGAAGATTGACAGAGCATCTCCATGTTTCCAACAGGCAAATATTTGATTCAAGAAAACACAACATTATGGTTAGATTTATTAACAATCCACATTGACTTCAGCAGACAGCCAAATCTCAAGGTGAACTGACCAGCAATAAAGCACATGAGAGATTTAGAATTATCCAAGGAAGTGTGACTTACTGAATCATTCAAACTAATGTATCCGGCTATCTGCACTGCTATCTGGGATCCATAAGCAGCTTGCAGCTTCTTAACTTCCACTCATTCATTTTAGTACTACATTTACATAATTTCAATTTTTTTTATTACACATCACTGAAAAAAACTGCATATGTGTTCTTTGCAGAGACTTCTAAGTCAGAGAAGAGTATATAAAAATGGGTAAATATTTATAGGTAAAACTAAGACTGAAAAAAAAATATTAAGAAACATTATAATGACTAAATTAACTTCCCACTGATTGCATTTCCACTAAATTTCAGCCATCTTGTCCTTCTTCATACCTTTCTAAAAATATACATCTTTTTACATTTATCCAAACCATTCTCATTATATATTTCCGCATCTTTGACTATTATTTCACCTAACAACTGAGTGCATACAGTGAAGAAAAAACCAAGGAACTGATGTGAGCTTGCTTGCTTTCTTACATTCAAGACAATGCAATAGACTCCTGAAGCTGTAACCCATTTTGCAGACTGTAATCCATTTTGTAGCGAAGTCAAGGGCAAACTATGTTTGAGAAGTTATGGCAGAACAAAAAGGACCAATACCAAATTACTCTCCATAGTTTACAACATCTAAGATAGTTTATTTTATACAAATCTCTACACAGAAAACCAAACAGTAGACATTTCTCATGAGCTGCAATACATATAATGAAAAAGGAACAGCATAAATTACTAAGATAATTTCTTCTTTAAGGTAGACAGACCCAACAACCCAAAAGGTAGAAAGATCCATTGGCATAGCACTCAAAACCACAGAAACGCCTCAGAAGTGGCAAGAATGGACCAGAAAAGCAACATTCAAAAGATCAGGTGCAACTTGGGTTCTGTATGAAGATTACTGAATTCACAGATACAAAAATATCTTTATGTCCCTGATTTTTACTACCAACTATAATCCACAATTTCATCTCCAGGAAAGGGGAAGGACAAAAATAATATCTATGTGACAGGAGGTTTGCAAACGCTGTGGTACTGATTTGAGATGTAGTTTTCCAGACTGCAATGCCATTTTTCAGGGACATTGTAAAGACTGTACCTCAGCTTACACTTAGTGAGTCCCAGAAACAATTGTCTAGTAACTTGCTCACTTTCATATTTAAAGGATGAAGAAATCCATAGCTGAATCAAATCACAATAGCAAGCTGCCTACTCCAAAAGCAAGAGGCACCAGGCAAGGATAAAAGCTGTACCATGGAAGGTTAGAACCATATCTGTAAAGGATATGATCTTAACACTTTTGCAGTTCACTAAACACTTCCTGCTTTGAAGATAATCGTGCCAGGGAAGTGTCAATTTATTCTCCACCAGTAAGACCACTTGGTAAATCAAAAATGAGAACCAAACATGCAATGCATGCCCCTCCCCTCAGTATTTTATGCAATAGAAGCAAAATATATCTTATCTGTCCTTTAACTTGAATTGCAAGACAAAAATAATTATATTTCCCTCATGTACTGTCAGGTTTATTACATATTATTAATATCATGTTTATTACTATGATTATTACATATCATGTTTCAAATAAGCTCTATAGAACGGTGAGCTGCAACACTGATTCATTTGGGCTCAAAAGATGCAACAATATCACACAATCAGCACAAAGTTTTGAAATATGGTACTAACAGACATGTAAACTTTAAGAACTGTCAGTATAAACTTAATTACCAGCTAAGGCCTCCTTTGAATCAGTTATTTTGTAGCCAAAGGACCTGCATATGACACTGGAAACTAGACCTTTCAAATCTTCTCAGACTGGAGAGAAGCAGGAAAGGAACTGGAAAATATTTGCTTCAAATTCCCAGAAGAGTATCTGTTAGAGCTGGGCCAACATCCAGACAAAAAATATAAGGTAGGATTCATCGGCCAGGATGATGACGAACAAAAATGTAACCTCAAAGCTGAATCTGTGGATACTCTCTTACAACACAGTAAAATGATGTTCTATGTAGCAGCAATAGCTGATTGCTCATTTCTCACAGTACCTTCTAGACATGCTTAACTGGTAACTATGGTCATTCAGAATAGAAAACAACATCCAAAGTGACCGTCGCATAAGGGGATGCTATGCTTAGATGAAACATTTGTATTTTGAAGCTGCACTTGCTAGAACTCAGAAACAGTGCAATTTGGCCCGCAGAGATAATGAGAAACTAGGTGGGATAACTGTCAGGGAAACAATGATAACAAAGAATAATAAAAACCCCTAAATTCAAGCCATATTAACAGTTGTAGTTTTTAATTTGAGGTCTGTGAAAGAAATGAGCTTAGTCAAAAGTTGCTACAACAGCCTCTCTGTATTTGCTTTGCAATCTGAAGGTGTTCTTCCCTTCTCCTCTTGAAGGAATTTAATTTCATCTAATATAATGTAAGAAAAAGTACTTGGTTTATCGCAGCAAAATCAAAATCCCAATGATCCTTAGAACATAACCTTCTGGGTCTTTAAGCAGCTCTTGTATTTAAAATAAATGATGTCATTCTTTTACTTTCACCACAAATTCCCTTTTATTAATCCTGATTCAGACTCAGAAAATATTAAAATAAATTTATCAACTTTACCTGTAATGCACTGAAACTGTCCATCTTCTCTTCTTATTGTAAATGCTTCCCCTGGATTAACTTGCACAAGAATAACCTTAAAAATAAAAGAGTGTTTACAACCATTACACAGGAATATGTTACAGAAGTCTGGCATGTACAAAAAAAGAAGTTTTACTGTGAGAAAAACAATTTTTTTTTTTCTGGTTAGTAAATACATTATTTTTCACTTCACACTTCTTGCTGTCTTCATCCCACAGAGAAAGATATAAGAGTAAGAACAAGCACAGATATTTTTAAACCAACATTTTTCGAAGAATGAAGGATGGAATAACAACTAAGCAAAACAGTACCTATACAAATTTTATTTTCTCAACTGCTTGGTATAATTAAAAAGCTATTTGTACAGCTTAAATTATTTCAATAAATTGCATTAACTTCAACATTAATCAAACCATTACCTAAACTTTTAGAAGGAAGCCTAGGATTCCCAGTGTTTGACATCAACCACCTGACAAACAGTTTTCAATACAAGGAAAATACTGGGTCACATCCCCCTTTACATGACCCAAGCATATTTTTACATTCATTAATGATAAAAAAATACTAGAAGTCATGACAAAGTAAGTGCACTAGATGCCCAGCATGAAACAATATGTATAATTTTATTTGTGGAAAGCTGGTTATCCTAATTTTGTAAATCTAAGCAATGCAGAAATGATAGCAAAGCACACAGCAGCCAAAATAAACACAGAAAGTATGTACCAAAGCAGAAGCCTGTTACAATTTCAGATTTCTGTATTTTTATTTGAAACCTGCCTTTCTGTGGGGAAAAGAAGTTTGTAAACATGAAAAACCTAGCTAAAATTATGAACAAAGGAGAAAAAAACCTTAAAAAGCTAAAAAAGCAGGTGCATTTTATAATTTCCTTTCTGGACAGAACTTTCTTCAGTCTTTCTTGCACATGTATACATAGAGCCTATGTCCTCCTCCCTCTACAAATTAGAAGGAAAGAAATCTTTATAAACACAGTTCTTGAGCATTGTTTCCAAAAATTTACTTTGTTAAGTTGCTAAAAGAAAATAAAATCTTCCATGTTCACAAACACAAAACCAGAATTGGAAGCTTAAGTATTACTCATTTTAGGAATACCAGAGACAAAGGAAAAGATAAGAAAATGGCAGAAATCATAGGAATTTCTCATTTTCTGGTGAAGTAATTTCACAAATTATAAAGAAGGCAAGTTCTAACTTCTAACACTGACATATTGATGAAATATGACAGATATTCACATTTTCAAGATTGAGCTGTGTGATTCAACACTGATTAACTCATGTTTGAGCAAGCACTCTAAAAATATTATCTTGTTTCACATGTTTTTTCTAGAAGCTTTAGGCTGTTTGAGAAAAAATAATGAAATATATCAATATTTACGTTTTATCAAGCTAATAAATCTTCCAGATCTTCTGAAGCATGGCTCAATATAAAATTCACTAAGAGTCAGTATTCATAATATAAGCTAAACAAGATGATTTTAGTAATGAATTTCAAAGAAGACTTAAAGGTCTTCAGAAAATAGTGTATTGGCAGAGTTTATTTTGAAGTGTTTGAAGGTAGTATTTTAACAACTGGCTATTATCACCTTCAGAATGTGATGAAGGAGCAAAATATGAATAGGTGAGTTCATACAATTTCTTTTTTGGACAACCCAAGCAGACATAACGTTTTGAAGACATATTTCATTGATACACTCTTCCGTCTCCTAGAATTGAAAATTTTAGCTTGAAGTTCAGACTGGAATAAAAGTACCTAAAAGCTTCATGGTACATGAGAATGTCTCTCCATCTGTTATGTGTGGGCTGGATAGCTACATTTGCCCACCTCTTTTGGCTGATTTAGGTGCCCAAACTCCTGGGAGGAGCCATTCTGGCTATAGTTGATGTGTCAATCTGAACCATTCTCAACTCAAGATTCTTGGTCACCATCATATGAACTGTGAGAAGCAGAAAAGCTTTAGGGTGATGGCTGGCCCTTGATTCCTGCTTTTAAAGTAATAAGGAATGTGAGTTGACTGCTATTCCCAGTTGTTCCTATTTATTCTGTGTGAATGCCTGATGTTGGTAATCTGGATAATAATGTTGTCTTGGGAACCTGCTGGCTTTCCTCTCCCAGACCTCTTGCTGCAGGCCATCCAAACCTGAGGCTCCAGCTGGCAGAGCAGATTTGAGCATGGGAATACACATGCTGGCCCAACTGCAGCAAGTGGGCCCTCTGCCTCCTGGTTTTGTGTTAAATCAGCTTCTCCCATGTGAGCACCTTTGTTGCTCACTTCAGAGCAACTCTGAGAAGCTAAAGCCTCAGCACAGCAGCCATGGTGCAACAGTGAGACAGGCACTGTTTAGAAGCACCAGGTCAACTGATGGAATCCAGCACCATTCCAAAACTCAGGACTGCCATCAGATTTTCACATCTCTGATGACATCTGACTGCCAATCCAAAGGGTGGGGAGATGAACCAACTTAACACAGTTTAATTAGATCTCAGTTCTCAGAAAGAGGAGAGTGGTTTTTGTCAATGGACAATTAGCCCACTCAAGGCCTGATTGTATTTCATTGACTCCCAGCTTCAGCCTTGCTTTTATATAGAGCATTCACATTTTTATTTAACAATATTACAAGGTAGGCTGTGTATGCTGCCAAGTGTGTCAAAAGAGATTCTGAATCAGGGCTGAAGAAATTTCAGAAGTTTCATGAACTCTGGCTTCAACAGTCTTTGTGTTGAGGAGGTATACGACCAAAAGTGATTTCTGGACCAATCATTGAGTTGAACCCCATGGAGTGATCACAGCTTTGAGAAGAGCATTTCTGATACTCTGCACCTCAGTAGATATGATTTGAATTAAGAAAAATTAAAGCTATGCAGAGAAAGATTTGTACCTTTCTGGTTAGAAGAGACAGTACAAAAGTTCTATTTTTTAAAAGAGACTGTCACTCACAGGAACTCCCCTTATCTAATAAAGTCTGCAGCACATAATGAAGGATGCAAGATAATTTCTCTGAAGGAAAATGTAACATGGATTTTACACAGCATCATGTTCTAGGTAAAAAAAAAAATAAAAAAATCTATGGGTTGCTTATTTATAGCTCTTTCATCTTAATTGAGGTGCCTTTGTGCAGCCTTGCACACCCCATCAGCCAACAATTTACTTCACACACTCTGACATCAGTACTTCTGAAAACCAGGGCCTATGTCTTTCACACTGAATATTCTAGATCTCAACCTCCTTCCTCTTCTGGGGTAAACATTCCAATTGGCTTGAACTAAGAGAAAAACTTTGGAAAAATCTGATGGTTCAGCCTCTCTTCCTCTGCCTCAATCTTTTTTGGTGACAAATTCTGTTGCTTTAATCAGAGCACCTAAAGTTCTGCTACCCAAAGGCTGACGTGCATTCTATCCTGTGCCTGCTCCTCTAAGATAACTATGATACTCAGGAAAAAACCTCATTTGTGATGACTGTCCCAGTGGGAACCACCTTTAGAATGGGCACCTTTCAAGGGCTATTTCTCTTACTAAATCAAACACTAATCGAGAACTTCATAATCTTAACAAAATAATTTGAACTTAGGATACTGAAGCCTTGATATAAGTTCTAGAATCATACAAGCACTTTTAAAGCACAACCAACTATAACAGAACCTAATAAAATTTTAAAGTGCAATTTCTGAATACTATCAAAATTTTCACTCAATGTATTTTTGTCTCAAAACATGTTAAGACATTGCCCTTAAGAAATAGGAGTATTAGGTCAACTAGTTCTATGTCACTTCCACTGTGACTATAAATTGCTTCCTTTAAGCAGTTGTTTAATGATGATCCACATGACCTCAATACAGTTCTCGATGAAAACCAATAAAAAATCTCCTTCCAGAGATTAGCATACAAGTTGACAATATGAGAGTGCAGACATGCACTTATGTTAAAAGCAGTTCTTGCAAAAATAAAAAAGTGGCCACTGAATGGCTGAAGTTTGAAATACCTGAACCATCAGTTGTCAAAACTATCAATTTTAGAAGTGAAATTTCACACTTTTCAATGGTACTTTATTTATTCTGTATAGGCAACTTTAGAAGATAAATCCAAACCAAATGAGTAACATACTAAGCTTTGTAGTAGTTTAATTTAATTATCCGGATTGACAAAGACCTCCTAACAAAAAGCCTTCTAACAAAACTAATAATGGCATGTATTAGAAAGCTCAGTGTGCATTTCATGAAACTGCTATTTGAACTCAGGCAGAAACTGGAGCCAAGCAAGAACACAGGAAATGACCTGATGGTCTGGGTCAGCAGCCCATCTAGCCCTTTGACTCTAACATATCATATGCTGTTTAAGGAGTGTATGTGAACCAGGTCACTTCCTGCAGTCCATCTCTCTTACTGTCCATATGTTTGCTAAAATCTTTGAATTCACTTACAATTTGAATTGCCTCCACAACCTCCTATGGCAGGCAGTAAGTTCCTGAAATTTTATTTTTAGACATTTTAAAACCATCTCCTACTACTTATATGCTCCCTAGATTTTGTGCTGTGGGGTATGCTGAAAAACAGTTCTGAATTAATTTCCGCCACCTTCTTCAGTATTTTTTTTAATAATCCCATCTCTTTGTACCCAATCTGCAAACCAAGGGGTTTTAATATTTCTGATCTCTCCTGGGAGAACTGCTACATTGCCTTGACCACATCAGTGATACCTAAAGCCACGTCTACATTAGCAAAGTAAACAGTATTTGGGAACATTCCCAAATGGTGGATGGAACAGTCACCTGCAATAATGAATATGCTATAGCAGTCCTGAGCATAACACAGGTCCATAAAGAACTGAAAACTGTTCCTGAGATCACTCTTACCAGCAGTTTACAAGAAGAGATTTACTAAAACTGACTTGCTTCATGACACTTGGCCTCAGTCTCCACGAACATTCAGAGCACATTTAATTTACTAATATGTAAACAATTACTGACAGTATCCTGAAGAAGCACTACAGTATTTTTTCCTTTTTGAAGGATTAAATAAGGAACACACTCCTGAGTGGTTTTGAAAATCTATTCTTCACCTTAAATCACAATTTGAGCTGGTCAGATGTGACAAATACATTTTTCAAATACAACAATTCTTATATAAAACTACTCTGTAATAATTCTCTCCCTAAAGAATTCCAAATTGAATATAATTTTATTGTAACTCAAGTAGTATATTCACATTCTATAGAGATATGTAACACTTTCACATACTATCATTAACAGATACAATTATTTTAAAATTATTATATCTTAAGATCTCATATAAGATTTACTACTACATCAGTGTGAGCAGGATGGAAAGTATTCAGATCTTGCATCTAAAGAATCAATAGAAATACAAATGTTCAAAGATGAGAATGCTCAATGTTACTCATTTTTATTCAGTAAAACTCTTCTCTATCTGCAAGAGAAAATGCAGGATGTTTCTGCAGACTGAACCAGAAAAGGAGTTTAATGTTTTTTTTCAAGTCTTCAGCTTGTTTCTAACACGAAAGAAATTAACTTGATAAAAATGGCTGGAGTCTTAAGGAAACCCCCATAAGAATGTAAGTAACAAAAGGTAGAAGGGAAATCTGTGCAAGGCAGAGCTGCAGTCACCTTGGCTCAGCAGGCTCCTCCAAAGGAAGGAAAAATTTAAGGCCAAATGTTAACACTTATCTCCATAAAGGTCTAGAAGTAATTTTTATCAGCAAGAAGCAGAGGCTCCAAAAGCCAAAATAAGATCCTTAAAGGTATTTCACTCTGCCAATATGGTCACAGCAGTGTCTTTCAAAAGCAAAACAGCAACAATACAAAATATATCTGATTTGTATCTTACTAATCTGTCATTAGGTATACAGAATACTTTAATAAGCAACCTAAGATTTTGCTCATGCCAGATGAATACACAGTTAACTTCTTTCTTCATTGGAGCACAGTGGGGGCAGAATGGAATTTAAAATATAGGGTTAGGTAATCTTGTTTTGGATATGTTTGTTT
This sequence comes from Parus major, assembly GCF_001522545.3. Taxonomy (NCBI): domain Eukaryota; kingdom Metazoa; phylum Chordata; class Aves; order Passeriformes; family Paridae; genus Parus; species Parus major. The sequence continues at coordinate 61,562,342 of NC_031768.1, read as the reverse complement.
GCACACTAATTAAGGCCAAAAAGCCCATTAACTCCACTGAAATAACAATTAAAACCAACCCTTCATTCTGCAAAATACGCACTTCTATAAGCTTCTCTACTTGAACATCCATCCTCCTAACAGAAGTAGTCATGTACCAGGAGAGGTTTCAAAATAATTTCAGCTACCTGACAGAAAAGAAAGACAGCATTAGACTTGTGGCACCATGACAGATGAGTATTTACATTGCAACATGAAGGAAAAGCTTCCCTGGTACTTTCAGGGGTAAAAAAAGTGACAAACTATAAATAGACATAGACTTGCACAATTAATAACTGGTCTCCATCAGGTGGTTAGTAAGAAAGATGGAAACATAAAACTGTGGACATCATTGTGAAATACTAATACCAAAACTGGATTCATCCTGAAAAGGACCCTAGATGAGGTGAAAGACTTGTAGAGCAGTAGAGCAGAAAACAAAAACAGATTAGGACTAATCCCTAAGCATTAACATCTTCACTGTTTTAAGGCAACATCTCTCCATAGCAGAAACTGTAAATGCAATTAGAAGTCCAAACTATTCTGTCCTGGTGGAAGAAGAAGAAAAAAAAAAAGCTGATAAGTAAACAATGAAAAAAATCAAAGAGCTCTAAAAGCTAACTGCAAAAGATCTCACAGCAAGTTTGATGCATTTCTCTTTTGCTCAGCATTATACATATGCAAAAGCAAGTCTCAAATAAAATTTGAAAGGCTAAAGAGTAAAGCTTCCCCCTCAAATAAACACACACCATACAACCAGTCAAAAACAAGTGCCTCAAAATTATTTTGCCATTTCTATCAATTACATACATGCAATGGACCTATAAGGCAAAAGAGATTTTATTTAATAAAAAACCTACATATTCAAAATATTAATAATACTCTTAATTTATTGTTTAGGTTCTACAAAATTTAAATTTGGTCCAAAGTGAAAAACAAAAACCCCAAACCACCCAAACCCAAAAAAGCAACACAATAGAACAACAACACCCAAACAACAAATTATTGTGTTTAGAAGTATACTAGATAGTCTTTCAGACAGACACAAAACAAAATTAAGATATTGGTTAACCTTCTCCTTCACACTACTCTAGAAAGTTATGAGGATCTTCCTAATTTGAGAATTTTTTGCAGACCAAATTTGAATAAGGTTTATGTTAGAGTTTAACTTACCCTTATCACATCATAATGGTCTTAAATATCACACGTTTTAGAGCCACTGTTCAAATAATAGCTGTATTTCTAACAGGACAGGACTGCCTGAAACAGTTTCTAATTCTTTTAAGCCAGCACAAACATCAAGAGAATCAAGTCAGATACAATAAAACTTTGTTTACAAGTTTAGTATTTACAGCCAAATTTTCAAATCTTTTCTAGCATGTAACAAACTGTGTTGTCCAAATAAATGCTTTTATACTTAAAATCTTTTCTGTCTGTAGAAGAAGTTAATAGCCACTGAATGTAAAACATCATTAAAAAAAAATAACTTTCCTAATACTTATAGGCTTATTCCAAAGCAGCTGTTAGCTGAAAAACTGAAACTATAATTTTAAAGTTACTGGGCTATGGGAGAAAGATTTTTGTCTTTGCAACAAAGAAAAATAAATCATCAAGCTTGTTCTGTCTCCAGAATATCCTGGCTCGCAAACCCATCCTTCAGTACCAAGGACTATCAGTCTCCTGAAGGGAAAAAGAAAAAGGTTAAATTATTTAATCCTGACTGAGACTAAAGAAACCAAATCATACTAAACATTTGTGTCATATGTGAAATTGTGGGAAAGCCCACATGAGAACTGGGACTCTGTTCTCTCCATAGGTTAGCACTGTCTACAGCCACAAAGGCAAGAAAACCAAAGGAACTAGACTGAATTTCAGTGTAAAGGGGCATTTTGAATCCTGCTCTCTCCCCAGCCATCCACTGCCTCACTCTATAGGGGAAAGGAACTGAAAGGGTTACTTTGTATCTTCTTCTAAAATAAGTTAGTTATGCTTTGTGAATTTACATATTTTTTCAGAATGAATGAAATCTGGAACGAATTTTCCAACCAAGCTAAAACCCTCTGAACATAAATAACAAGAATGCTATGGATCTACCACTAAATATATCATAATAAACAAACAAACAAAGCAATCCATTAGCAACAAAGCTGATTCCTAGCTTGGCATACACATTAAAATACCAAAAAATGCAGGGACATAAGATGTGAAGGACAAACTGGAGGGGGAGAGAAGCTAGAACATGGTACAATAATTTTAGTCATTGCTATTATTAAATATATAACATGAAGAAACAAGAGTATGCTACATTACAATCTGTGGTTAAAGCACACTTAATTGTAACTATATAGTAAGAGACCATTCCTGTACAACAAGGAAGATTACAAGCTGAAGCAAAACAGTATTACTAAAAAGCAGAGTTCTGTTTTTCCCTCATTCTGGAGTCATTTAGGGGAATGTGTGTGTTTTTTTGGGTTATGGGGAGTTTTGAGTTTTTTCCTACAAACAAACTTCCTAAAAAGCAAGAGGGTAAGGTGTTCTAAAATGTTTGCTCTGATCTTTAAAACCATAATTTAAAGATAATAGAATCAAACCATAGCTATACTAGCAGAATCAATACTATTTTCTGAAATGTTTTACTAGGAAAGAGAAGAGTGTTTCAGGCTTGGGTTGGTTTTTTTTTTTTTGGTTTTTGTTTGTTTTTTTTTTATTTTTATTATTAATCTTAAAACATCTATATTTAGCATTATATCATTATAGGTGCTGAGTCAGTAGCAAAGGATTGCCAGCAATCACAAATAATGGACAGACTTCACCAAAATCGTATTTCTAAATGCACTGCTAATAGAAATCAACATCAAAATTAAAAAAGACAGCAGTGGTTTGTCTGTAACTACTGCAACTGAAATTAGCTCAGCAGTACTCATGAGATTTTTACCCAAAAAAACAAAGGTAGATTAATTTCTGAATATTTTTCAAATTTAGGAAAACATCGTAGTTAATACTCATGGTCATTCTGGCTTCAAAGAATTTTAAGACACTGAATCTGTCAGGAGGGTGGCACAGACAAGCTCTTTGTAAGATGTATACTGTATCTTTAACAGTCTGTCTGCAACAAGATTACAAAAAGGTGTATTTCTAGAAAAGGGTGAATATAATAAAACAACTTCCAGGCAGAGCCACATTTATGCTCTGTCATTAGGGCACGTATTCAGAACAATTACATTTTTCTCCACTAATAGTTCCAATCAAGATGTTAATTAGTGACATGCTTTATCTCATAACCCATTTCAAAAACCTTAGCACTTTGACTTACTGTTGCTCGCATCCTTTTATTTCTCTCATTCAACTGGTGCTACCACAGTGACAAAGGATGAAGGAAGATTCAACAGGCACCACTCCGGCTGCTCCAATCTGTTCCATTCACTTAATACTGAGGTAATCTTCGGGGATGTGTTGAACACTGCCCCCCCTCCTGCGAACAGGGCACCTCAACCTGAGCGCCACGCAGGAGGATCTCCCTTCACCTTCCTCTATAGCTGTGCATCCACGAAGCATGTGGAGGCAGGATGTGAAAGGTAGGATCAATTAACAATACAGTCAGCAATACCTACCTCAAGCCTTCCTTCCTATCAAATTAGCCAACGTACAGTGAGCTTCCTGCTGTACATGAATGTATCATGTCACCATAGCAACTAAATCAACAAATAGCTGCTGCAGCATCTGCTTCTGGATCATCTAACGTCAGTCAACAGAAGGTTCGGGTTTAAGAGAACAAAGCTTCCAAATATATGCCGTTTTATAACTGCATTTTTAATTTAGCCTCTTGATTCCCAGACAGGATATACTAACTCAGAATGAACCAACTTCTGACTTTATAATCTGCAATACAGTTTATGATTTCATTTCTCAAGTAAGCCAGAAAGAAGGGAGGGAAATACTTTGTAAAAGAAAAAGAAAAGAAATAATCAATTGGATTCTAAAGCAATCTCTCAAACACTGTACTACTTTATACCATGCATTTACTAAGAGACATGAATGTATGTTTCTGAACTTTGCTTTATAATTTACATATGTCTGCCCTAAATAATACTATAGGCAGAAATACCTTTTATTAAATATTAATATTAGAGACATTTCAGAAAGCTGAAAAAGATGGTTTCCCTCTATTAGTCTCTTCAGATCTAAACTGAAAACATCCAGTATTGTTTTCTGGCAACCTCACAGCTGTGGTTTTTAATCCCAACAAGAGCAAGGGACCACTGGCACACCCTCACCTGAAGAAAAATACAGGGCAAAACACACATCCTTCTCTTCTTGTGAGAAATTACTTCAAATACCACTTATGCACCACTTATTTAAGTCCTAACCCATAGGCAGACTAGATACAGAGCACTGTTTGAAATTGTCTTGGTATTTGTAACGCAACAACATGAGATGACAGATTAAATGTGATCTAAAGTATAAAAAATTCTAACATTACTAACATCTAATGTTTTCAAATGTAGTAAGTGTACAAAGACACTTTTATGTAAAAGGACTCAAAGCTACAGCCTACTTACAATAAAAAAAGTAACTTTCCTTCCTTTTAACTTCAAGTTGTATTCCTAACATTTGATCAGCATTAAATTATTTACAAGTAAAAGCTTCCTAGGCAAAAAGCATCAGTTATTCATACCCAGTATAATTTTATTATTAAAAACATCTACTTTTAGTTTTCAAAGCAGATGTTTTCCACCCATCTTTTGTTATAAGGGAAATCATTACATCTAGGTTGACTCCACAGAGTGTGGCCCAGTGAGCAAGGAAAACTAGACACAGACTCAAGATACTAACACTGCTGTGGCTCCCATACCAACTTACTATGATTTGTGGGTTTGTCACCTCACCTATGCCGGAGTTCCCATTTGTAGGGCTAGTCCAACAGCATTAGTAAGTTCCTACATGCTACTGATCAAAGAATACTGCAAGACTTGAGTGTTGTTATTCATTAGTAGCACAGAAATTGCCAGATGGAATCACATCTGTGGTCGAGCTAAGGTGATGTCAGTTACAAACACAGCACAAGTTGTTTTTCCATTGACTGTATGTTCAAAATCTGCTGCTTATATCATAACAAGGCTAATGAGGCTATGAACTACTCTTCTCCATAATCAAGCCCACTATCACTTAAAAAACATATTAAATGGAAAAATACAAAAGATCTATCTAACATGTATTACAGAGAGTATATGATTATTAAATAGGAGCACCTGACATCAGAAAAAGCTAAATTAAAACAGTACCTTAAATTATTTTAAATTGCCAAAGGCTTACAAATTTCATGGTTGTGAAGTGTTACTTCCAAGTACATCTTTCTTAAAGTCACCTTTTAAAATATCTTACTGTCTCTCATCTTCATTTAAACTTAATAAAAGCTTCCTCTCTCCACATGTACATTGGCTACTAACCAATAAAGTTTTGAAAACTTTAGATTAAGCTTTGTACCACACTAATTCAGCAGACTCAGCACACATAATCTCTGTGTTATACAGAAGATATATTAGAATTTTCTTTTTTTTTCCTTGAATTATCTTCTGGTTTCAGTATCAATGACAGACAAAAACGGGCTTCTCACCATTATTTATAGAAATGTCCTACAGACTTCAATATTTGTCCAAGTAATGTGATGCAACACTCTAAAACACCACAGTTCTAATTCTTCTATTTCCCAGTATATTTATTTGAGCAAATTCCAATTTGCAGGTTTCCCATGACTACACAATTCTCTACCCTAGCATCTGCTAGTACTGTCTATAAGGATCTAACTGCTCTAGATACGGAGTTTAAAACTTTCTTCATGAAAAATAGTAAAGGTCTAGGTAAAAGTAAAATCCATTAACAAATCTTGGGTTTCAGAACCAGGGAGGAAACCCGTACAGAATTAATTGTTACATAATATGCTGCAATAGCAATTTACATGCTTGTGATTTTATAAAAAACAAATACAATCTGAAGTATTTCAGCTTACACAGACAGCAGCTGCATGTTTGGAAAAAGTGAGTGCAAGAAGTTATGTTTTCAGTGACATGCTTCTAAGGCCTGTATTTTGAGAGGACAGACCAAGCAACTCTGCATCATTTTTCTAAAAGGCAGCTGACAGATAATAAAATCAGTAAACATTTAATCTTTAACCATTGCTGCAAGATACTGTCAGCACCACTGACTGTGCTGACAGAATATCCCTAGAAGCAACTGGAAACAGGGAGATTGGGGAAGATGGTGAGACCGTTCATTGGCACTGGCATTCAAAACCTACAGATCTCAATAAACTTCCATTGCTTTTTGTAGAAAGGCAGGCTGGAAAGATCCAAGAACTGTTTGGGTTTTTTTTTCCTAGAAAACAAATTTACTTATGAAAAGTTTTTAAAATTCTTACTGTACTTGTGTTTCTTCCCCTTCTTTTCATGTTGAAAATGATCAGCTGAAAAAGCTGACCATTGAGAAGGGCAGGCAAAGATGATTTTTAGCTATGTTTTATAAAAATACAAAGTTCTCTGTGAAGAACCACTAAAAGACAAATTTTAAATTTTGCATCGAATGTCAATGATGAATGTTCAAGACTTGTTAGTGCCCACATCTGTCAGTGGCAGTGTACATTCCACAAGTGTGTCTCATTCCTTACTATTAAGAAATAATTACAATTTTGATCTACTTGCTGCTTCTTTGTCTCTTCTATTTTGCATTCTCAATTCTCACAGCTTGCCTAAGCAAAGTTTTATTTGCCTCATTTACAGCAAATCTAATCTGTCTCATCAGCATTGACACAGTCTTTGGTTAGCAGATAGTGCACAGAAAATTTGCTACTTAAAATAATACCACTATTGTATCTATAAATAAGCAAAAGTATAAGCATAAGGATAAGAGAAGTGTTTCAAGGAATCTGGATAATGCAACAGACAAACATTTGGGCTTCAAAGTTTTAAGCTAATCCATGTTTACAGGAAATTAGAAGGATGCCGTGCTAGGGGCAGTCACTGAACTCTGGAACTTTCTGAGGCATCCGGTCATGGCCAGTGGTTAAACACATCAACCTCTAAAAATAAAAACTTTAAGACTTCAATCAGATAATTCTCATTTCATGATTTGTTTTTTGAAGTCCCTAGGAATTCAGTTTCACAATGCTAAGCGGAAGTGATGGGAAACAGAGCTCACACTGCACAGCAAACAGGTAGCAAGGGCTAACTGAGGTTTCAGCTAATACTGCACAGCGGCTAGTCGCCTCAACAGGCATCTTCCCTGATCAATCTGCCTGTTTGCAACAGTCCAAATGTATTATGGACTAGAACAGAATTTCCTATTTCCCAACATGGTTTCTGACAGCTCAGATTCCTGTTTGCTGATATAGCAAGTTAAAAGCCCATAATATTTAAGAATGATGGATGTGTTTGACCTTTTTACCCCAAGTATAGTATAAAAGGAAGTGCCAAAGGAAGAACATTGTTTAGTTATTAAAAATAGCATTTAATTAAAAAAAAATCAAATGTTATGAATTTCAATATCACTCCTGAAGTTTTTTACCCTGAAAAGATACACTATATACCCAGTTTTGTGTAAATATAGGCATCAATGTGTATCAATACACTGTGACAATACAAACTTGAGCTGGAAGAGAAATTAAAAGATATATCTCAATTAGATCAGATTGGAAAGACTTAGTAATGGACCAAGGGCTTGGTGGAAGATAGATCTACAACCCAAATCCTTTCCCATGTATTTTATCCTCTATTTTAAAAATAAAGGGACAGAAAATAAAGCCAACTGCTATTTTTTGATATAGTGTGTAAACTATAGTCTCTTTCTAGAGAATGTCATTCTGGCTGCTCTATAAAATGTATAATTCTGTAACATTCTGAGGGCTCATGGGTTTTACTCAGTTATGGCAAAAGCTCAATCTGTAGGCAACAGAATATGACAAGACTATTTTAGTTGGAGGGGACCTATGATGATCACCTAGTCCAACTGCCTGACTGACTGGGGGCTGACCAAGTTGTGGCTAAGGGCATTATCCAGATACCTCTTAAGGTACTGTCAGGTTTGGGACTTTGGCCACAACTCTAGAAAGCCTGTTCCAGCATTTGACCACCATTTGAGTAAAGAAATGCTTCCTAGGGAAAAACAGGTTTCAGCTAGCAGAGGATGTACCTCAGATAACTTATTTGCCAAGTGTGTAATTCTCATGTATTTTTAGAGTGGAGTTTCTATAACTGAAAGTATGACTTTGCAAAGTAGTGTCACAACTTGCAGAGGGATTGGAAGAGCTGTCTTTTGAGGAAACATAGGTAAGCACTTGGGGTGACTTTGTAGGTCTTGGAATCTGGCATTCAGGTCATAGCTTACTCAGCATTAAGTGTCCCACGGCACAGAGAAGGGGAGAGATGAGGACATGCCTGAGTCCCAGACACTGTTCAGGCATAACTACCCTTCCAAACCTTATTGAACAGACAAGCACACAGATTCAGCAACCAGACCCATTTGCAACAGATTGCTCAGAAAAACCAAGCTACCTCAACGCTTATAGCTCCAGGCAATTTGCACCTTCTCACCTCATAAAAAAAAAAAAAGAGGAAAAAAAAGTACAGATCTTTAGTCACCTTCGTACACCATGAAAGGGTTCATCTTCTGGACATGCTTATTTCTCCCCATTGACTGTATTAGTAACCTACAGTGACTAACTGACTTGAAATTCAATTTTCATGTGTCATCCAATTCTCCCAAATGTCAGTTTCTGAGCAGATTAATTCAACAGGGGCTGAACGCCTCAAGTATCTTGGGAGGAATCTACTGTATCAGAAACCAAAATTAATCTAAGATTCATATCATGCACATGAAAACACACATTTTAAAGAGAAAGGACAATTACTGAAATGTTTTATGAGGATGCTTCATTCCATGAATTTTCACACCAAACAGAAGCAGAAAAGGCTATGAACTACACAGCCTTCACTCTTGTTTCTATATTTATTTTCAAACAGAAAATATTAAAATAAACATATCTGACTGGTAGTATAAATTGTGCAATAAATGTGATGCTGCTTTCTTCTCAACAAAAGCAGCATATTCCTACATTACAATACATGAAAGAATTCTGAATCCTTACTTTCTGCTGAGGATGATGACTTCTTCTAGGAAATTTAAAACAAGCTTTCAATGCATCTGCAATCAAGGATACAATTTAAACAAATTGGAAAGAATCTGATCTCTAAGGCAAAAAAAAAAACTACACTTAACTAAGAAAAAACTTCACCCTTCCTAACAAAAAACCATTATTAAGTTGGATATAGGAAGGATCTACTAACCCTAAGTCATCAAAACTCACATAATTTTAGCTTTTCTTTGTGATGTTATTTAAAAAAAAAAAAATCATAGCAAACAACCAGTTAAAAACTTCCATGGAAAAGATTTGTCTGTATATGGAACGCCTCATATAAGTTTGATTATGTATTTTGCAGCGATGGTTGCTACACAAAAGTATTAATCAATCCTGGGGAAAAATAGAGCTTGATAATGAGCTTCCATAAGCTGGCACTGAAGCATTGCATGCCTGAGAGCTCCAATGGTTCCACTGAACACACTTCTGCTGCGCTTCAGTGCTATGAAGGCACTGAAGAATGGAAGAATAATTGTCAACTACAACAAATTTCAATGAACTTCCAAAATGAGAATTTAGACATATACGGTAATTCAATAGAGCCAAAGGGGAAGTACAAAAAAACCCAAAACCCCCAAACAAAAAAAAGGCAAAAAAACTCAGCCAAAAAGAACAGAAGCAGCCATGCACATACTCTGTGTTCTGTGAAATCAAAGCACAGATAAAAGAAAGGAAAACAGCACAATATGGAAAGTGATGGAAAGTGAGAACAGTTATAACACTACGTGTTGTTAAACAACTTTTAACACAATTTTTTTTTTTTTTTTTTGTTGAGGAAAGGATCATGAAACATATTGCAGTTCTAGGGTTGATTTTCAGCAGCAAGGCAAAACCAAAGCAAGCTGGAACTCGATAATGTACCATATGGTTTTCAGAAGCAGAAGTGCCAGAACAAAAAACTAGGAAACTCATTTAGCAATCTAGTCTAGATTTATATTTTACAATATATTCCAGTATTTATCATCTTCACCATTATTTTTGCTGTAATGTCACATATTTAAACCATCTGAAAGCCAAAAAAGGGGACTTTGTTTTATAGCCATCTATTACTCTGCTGACTGAAGATATCCTATGATAGCAGGTTAATAATAACAACTTTGATATCAGAGGTTTTAAATATTTAAAGAAGAAATAGGTTTTAGGAACACTAACTTGTAGATTTCATGTTAAATATCTACTTAAACCCACACAGAATACACACACACACTACAGAGATATACACACAGAGTGGGATTTTTGGAAAACCCACCAAACATCTAAACTGCTCAATAAAATTGGGAGGATAAGCAACCAGCCTCCCGAGCTAGAAGTGCTAGTTTATACCTTGCCAAGAAAAAGTCAACTACTATGTGTTCTCCCATTCCCCAGAGAAAAGGAAATGGTTAATAGGTACTGGGCTACTTTGAGAGTGTTATCTATATTTTCTGGTAGTAAAGGACACATAGGTGATATAGGAATGTCTCACTTTGCAACTGCTAGCTTTAGTGGGAAGGTACTGTGAGGGTCCAGAACTCCAGGGCTGCTGCATATTTGTGTCAGCAATTTACTGATTTGTTTTGGAATAGCACTAGGAGCTGTAGCAACTTTCCAAAACAATTTAACATCAGTGTGTTAAAGTAGCTTGAACTCTTGCCTCTTCTTTTCCTCTCTTTCCACCAAATCAGGATTCATATAATCAAGCACATCCTTCCTGTCCAGCCTCAGCAGTAATCACTAAAACATCACTACACTAGTTACCATTATATGAAAAACCCTCAAACACTTCCATGCTTATACCATGTTTTCCCAGTTTCACTCGGTTTCTGTCAACTGCTATCGATCTGCTCCGCTCTCCATCTACAACATTACTCACCATCAAGACATAAGAAGCAAAATTATCCCCTCATGCTGAACACAGTGATAGGAAGGTATAAAAGCAAGCAGTACTTCTGTGCTTAACAGATGAGGAGGAGCCAGTGAACTTGGTCCTTGCTTTTTCTTTTCACTGGTTTTATCCTATGAAACTAGCAGTAGTCCCCTGTTCCGTGGGCCAGAGAACCAGGTAATCTCCCACAACAGCACAGAGTAACATACAAATATCCACACAGTTTAAGTTCCCCAAGTTTTCTCACTGAATACTAACACATTCCTCTAACTTTGTGGATTGTTTTGTTTTAAAACATGGTGGAAAGTTACAGCTTTAACCTGATCAGACACTTCCCCTATTTGAAGCGTATGACCTTTCATCTTAACATGTTCAAATATTTGTACTGCTATTTCACATTTACACTGCTAGCCGAACTTCAAGTATTTGAAATAGATTATCTTGAAGATATGAACTGTTCCAGAAAAGTATGGAATGGTCTGTATCCATCTGGTAACTCAGTTATGCAGTATAAACAATCTAAGTCACCATAATTACAAGAGTTAATTCTGGTAAAATGTAAGAAGGGGCAAATTGTTTTAAAAATTCCTCAGATGTTTTAAAGCTGAACAAAAACTTGCAACTTTAGTATACAGTTAGCTAGTCTAACATAGAAAATACCAATATAGAAGCAAAATAGTTAAATAAAGAATTTTCTATTGGTTTTCAGAAGCAAAATACCTAAATAACAAATTTTCTACTGGTTTTCAAATACCTTTTCAGTCAGGACTGACTAAAACTAATTAGTTCAGCTACAGACCAACTTATACACTATGAATATAGACAAAGATATCCATTTCTTTACATGGACCAAGCAGCTCTGCAGTTTGATTGCAGGAACACAAATTTTATCAGCTCAGGTTAAGTTATAGTTTATGCAATCCAACACCAATGCTGTTACAAAAGGAACTGGAGAAGTACTTTTCATACATCAAGGAAGTAATCACTACAAAATGTGTTCACTGTAGCCAAGTAAAAAGACTTACAGAAAAATTAGTAACTCCATCATCAAGACAGAAGTCTTCTCCCTTCTTATAGTTACTAAGTTCAAGGGAAAACAAAGAAATACAACAAAATAATATTAAAGTTTAAAATAATTTTTAAAAAAATATGAAAAAGGCTCAACACTACAGTGCTTTGTACTTGAATACATCATACTTTCAAATGCAGTATATACCTCTTTCATGAGTATCACATACAACAAACATAAATGATTTCAAGACTGTCATAAATAAATAAGCAATTGCCTGATCTTTCTGCAGCCTAAGTCTTAACTGGGCAACCTTGACAGAGAACACAGTCCCTGCAATTCTAGACTTCCCATATTTCAGATAAACAAATTATTTTCTACCTACTGATGGCTCTTATCACTAGATGCAAAAATGGTTTCCATTGAAGTTTCTCACCACTGAACAAATGCACTTGCTGACTCTTCATGAATTTTGTATCAGATGTGAAGGAAGGACAAAGAACGAAAGTCACAACTTTCATTCAAAATTGTGAAACATGGAACAGGAGACCACATTGTGGTGTATAACTGCCAGTTGCCATGAAATGGGAAAAGAAAAGAAAATTACTTTCCTTATTGATGACCAATGCCCAATGGCAATTCTCTTTTTTAAAATACACGTGATTACTACCAGTCCCACTTTAGACAGCAGTCGTAATGAGCTGCCTTTTGTTTTAAATGAAAAAGGACAACACCCGCATATATGTTGTTTTTTCCATCAGAAGATTAACAAAAATGCCCAATAATTCATTTCTTTGAACAAATACTTTGCTTGTTTTCCAGTTTTAATCTTACTTGGCAGGAGAAAGACATTTTAAATAAAATGTATATCCAAAAGAACATTTAAACTCACATATGACTCAAAATCTTGCATGATTACAGTGTAAGCTTGACAGTACAGCCTGACAGTCTTACTTTCATGGAGGGCAGAGCAAGTAACTCAGTCTCAACTATGTTTGAAAGGTCATGGTGAACAGGGGAAGTTCCCAAGGACTAGAAGAAAGCAAATGTCAGTGCAATCTTCAAAAAAGGGCAAGGAGGAGGATCCAGGGTGCTAGAAGACCTTTAGCTCTGGGAAGAAGAGTGAACAAAGATTCCTAGAAGCCATTTTCAAATGCATTAAAGACAAAAAGGTGATTTGGGATAGTCACTATGGATTCACGACAGGTAAATCATACCACACAAACCTGGATGGCCTTCTACAGTGGCATTTCCAGCTTGGTGAATGAGGGGAAAGCATAGCTAATGTTTATCATGGCTTCAGCAAGGCTTTTGACACTCTTGAAACTGATGAAGCACACACAGAGCATAGGCACCAAGGTAGACTGAAAACTGGACCAAATGCCAGACTTGAAATGTTGTGATCAGCAGTGCAAAGTCTAGCAGGCAGCCATCCACTGGCCACCTACTGCAATGGCTGACACTAGGACAGACAAGGACTACAATCTTCCTTAGAGATCTGGATGATGGGACAAAGCACATCATGAACAAGTGACACAAATCTGAGTGGGGCAGCTGATGCACCAGATGGTTGCACTGCCACCGAGAAATACAAGTTCAAGAAGTTAGAAGGCACTAACATGCAAAACCAAGTCCCACCACTCAAGCTATCCAGTTGTAAGCAAGTATCAGTCTGGAGATTGTAGTTATTAGCACATGCTGTGCCTCAGCTACTATGTTCTACCATAGGAAAATAGGTTTTTTTCCTTAATAAGTTCATGCAGTAATATAGATATATAACTTCCAAACTAAGACACAACTTGGCAGCTATTTGGTCTCATTTTTCCATGAAGAAGTTCTTCCACAACGCAGGTTTTCATACTTCTTACAAATCTCATCTCATCTCTGCATCAGTTCTGCTTTTACCTCAATCTCTAACACACGTGTATGCCTAAAGCTAAACAAATATATTCCAGATGAAGGATTACTATCTTCTACAATGTCAACATGTCAGTGGGAAGGAAAAAAAATGTACTTAAGTTTCCTTACCTGTTGTGCTCCATCCCCACTAACAATAGGGGAAGTCAGAAGAGGGATTTCACTACTTATAATTGAAGTGGTATCCAGTAACGGTGGATGTTCTGCCATCATTGATGGTACACTAATTCACAAGATCACCTGCAAAGAAAAGTTACTCAGATGGTTAAACTATATAGATATTTCTGAATAATTAATTTTAAAACCTGCCTCACTTTAGAAATAACAACAACAACGAAAGAAGATTATGAAATTAGACACTTTAAGAAAGTATGTTTCCACAACAACCAGCAATCACACAAGCCTGAAGGTGTGTTCTTGTCAGCTAGTACAAGCCTTAGTTATATAGAGAGGGTGGTTTACACCCCCTCTAGCGGCTGAACCTCAGAAGAAGATAGATCACTACCCAGGAGCTAGCAAACCTGAATCTTTTAACTTTGTAACAAACCAAGGTTTCATCTGACTGGCACCGCTGAAAAAATGCCGACTGAGGTAAAAAGAACAGAATAAAGCAGTTGCTTTAGAACCTACATACATAGTGCTCTTGTTTATGTGAAACTGGTAAAAAACCACAATATACTAACAGGGCCACTTCTTTTTCTCTTTTAATAATCAACCCACTTTTCCAATTATTATAAGGGATAAATATTTACTTTAGGAACAACTTGTTACTAGGAAATGTTCTAGTGAGGAACAAATAAATGAATAATAATAAAAAAATCTTCTTCACAATCTGACATTTCATCATTTAAAAATTTATTAGACACAGAAATAAAGCCATGTCCCTTTGATAACCAGGGTCCCTTTATTCAGCAGCTAAAACTTGAGGAGGAAAGGAAGAGATAATGCCCACACATAATTGTAATCCTCATAACCATACTACAAAAAAGTTCTCACTAGCTCACATTGTAAAGTTACAAGAAACTTAGTAACAAGAAAAAAAGCCACAGAGGGAAGAGGCCTATAAAGCAGTGATACACTTTAACTCTGAGAAGTATCACATAACGTTACAGAAAGCAGGATTCAGCCCAGCATTCCTTTCAATAATATTAACAAGTCATAAGTACATATATGATGACATTTTGCATCTTAGTGATATATGAAGACTGGAAGGAAGAATTAAGACCTAAAACATTGAAGATTAACATTTTTCCATGCTGGAAATAAGTACTGCAAGTCTAAGAACCGGCTTTTGAAATTGTATTTAATTTTGTTTAAAAAAAATATCTGTAAATTACATTGGTTTACTGTACTGGTCTTAACTCAATCCCAGCTCGACCTAGTATACTTAGCTTTTGAAATGAAAAAATAATTAGATCAACAAGAATTGAGAAACTGATATTTCTTCACAAAACAGAAAGACAGATGGAAAGAATTCACTAGGGGTGAATGGCACATTCAGAATTCCCACAAGTTAATCACATTTTGCTTCTGAAAACAGTGCTTTACATCAAACATAGACATAAAGATTAGGCTGAGAAGAAGCTTGTACAGTATTTCCAAAGCAGAACTGCCTCTCTTAGCCAGTACTTACAGTAGCCCGATGAAAAAAAGTAAATACAATTTTAGAGTTACAA
The DNA here is from genome assembly GCF_001522545.3 of Parus major. Lineage (NCBI taxonomy): Eukaryota > Metazoa > Chordata > Aves > Passeriformes > Paridae > Parus > Parus major. Next base: position 61,546,671 of record NC_031768.1, on the reverse strand, counting down.
AGCCTGACAGCCAGAAGTGCTACAGGCTTTTACAAGTTTTGCCTTGATATCATCTGTCTGCTGAAACTCCCTACAAAGACTTCCAAACTTCTAGTTCAAATATACTGTCTACTCATAAACAGAGGTATTTACTAGTTAGAGCATTAACTTCAAATGGAAAAATACCTGATAAAATAGAAGAAGTGATAAAGTCAGCTTAATGACACTAACTTCAATAACAAGCTCTAGAGATATTTGTCTAGCTGGTACAGCTTTCTACTCAGAGGCATCGTCTAAAACTTCATCCCACCCAATGGACTGCTTTTACTTGCTTGCCCCTCTAGGGTGGATGCTGTAGCTCTGCTGTGGGTTGAAATCTGTATTACAGTGCTCTCAGTACAAGAGGGCTCATGCATTAACAAAGCACTACAGCACTTGTACAGCTACACATATACAGGACAACTCAACTATTCACATTCTGATGGTTGTCCTACTGTAAAACTAGGAACTTCAAGAAAAATGCATTCTAACATTATTTAGGTGATTCATTTCCTTACACAGTATAGTGTGCAAAGATTTAAATTGGGGAGAAAGAAAAATCTCTCTAGGTTAAAACACTGAAACCTATCTGTGATTACTTAAGAATTCATCAATGCCTATGCCAAGCTATTTATACCTGCTTAGCCAGACTAATTGGTTTCTCAAGCAATAAGGACAGGGTTTTTTATTCCTACCTTACTTTAAAAGCTTTCCTCGTCAACAAACAAATCCTTCAGTCTACAGTCAGTCTCTGCCACATCTGCAGGTGGGCAGAGGGCTGATGAAAGTTATTTGGATTACCTTTCAAGCCAGCAAGTTTGATGGTAAGCTTCCCAGGATATTATCCAATGACTGTTTAATGTCATGAATGCACATGCCTGCACAGCCTGAAAGCAAGATTAGAATCAAGGCATCCCTCCTCCAACAACAGCTACAACCAGGCTTGATGTCACACCATTTCTTGGTCTTACAGCTCCAAATATTTTGTGCTACTATCTAAATTGTCACAGAGAGAAAAGTAATTCCAACCCCTCAAGCAATAATGCAACATACTCCTGACCTAAGCTGGTTTGAATTTCCCCATGTTTAAGGTAAATGGAGCTCATTATTTCCAAGCCATCATGATAATCACTGGTCTCTTGTATCAGAAAGCACTAATTGCCTTTATCAGACACTTTTGACTGAATTCGTAACTTATGATACACTCAGTGTGATCACCATTTATTAGGCATAAATCAAAACATGCCTATCAAATTGAACACCAGTCAGAATTAAACATAACCTAAACTGAGTCAAATACATATGTCATTACAACCTGTTCAGGCCTTCCAAGACAGGAGTAGCTCTGAACATGTCTAACATCTGGTGTCAGGTTCATTAATTCCTATAATTATTTAGGTTGAGAAAGACCTTTAAGATTATCAAGTCCAACCATTAACCCAGCACTAAATCATGTCCCTAAGCACCATGTCTACATATCTCTTAAATACCTTCAGGAAGGGTGACTCCACCATTTCCTTGGACAGCTTGTGCCAATGTTTAACAACCCTTTTGGTGAAGAATTTTTTCCTACTATCCAACCTAAAAATTTTCCTGGTGCAACTTGGTATTTCCTCTTGTCCTATCACTTGTTACCTAGGAGAAGAGACTAACCCCTACCTGGCTACACCCTCCTTTCAGGCAGTTGTAGAGTGACAAGGTCTACCATGAACCTCCTTTTCTCCAGGCTAAACACCCCCAGCTCCATCAAGCAGCTGCTTGTCATCAGACTTGTGCTCCAGACCCTTCCCAGCTCCACTGCCCTTCTCTGGACACACTCCAGTACCTCAGAGTCCTTGTAGTGAGGGACCAAGAACTGGACATAGGATTGCAGTGTGGCCTCACCAGTGCTGGGGGACAATCTCCTGCTCTTGTTGGCCACACTATTGCTGACACAGGCCAGGATGCCATTGGCCTTCTTGGCTACCTGGGCACAGCTGGCTCATGTTCAGTTGATGCTGACCAGCACCCCCAGGTTCTCTTCCACTCCTCTTCCACCAGGCAGCTTTCCATTCACTTGCATAGGTGTTTAATGATTTGATTTGTATGAAAATCAGGTTCCCACATGCACCCAAGGGTTTAAGTTGGTAGTCCACCTTTGGTACCCAGTCTTTAGTGCCTTAACTGGGACACAGCTAAATTCCATGTTTGGATTCAAGCATTTGATTTACTCTGGAGACAGAGCACACTGCTCATCGATAAACCCTGACAGGAGGTACTATGTAGAATGTTATTCCTGACACCCTCTACAACAATAATAAAAGTGCTACCTGTCAGACTGTGTAATCAATCTAGGAAAAAAAATAAATGTTTTCTTGACAATACAATATTAGATTTCTCTGCAATGTCACTGAACTAGTCCTGAAGACTAAAGGTTTAAACTCCACACCAGTGTGGGTCTATACTACACGTTCATCAAAAGCCTTTTCCCCATCAGTAGTTGGGAGGCAGCAATCCATACAAGTCAGTGCACGTAATATGGTCACACAGTAAGATGTGGTAGATGTGGTATGTTACCATTGGAGGTGCTTTTTTTTTTTTTTTTTGCTATGAGGACAAAGAAAGATACCAATTTGAAAAGAGAGAGTGTGTGGAAAGAAAAGTCAGCTAAAATGTACAAAAGGTTGGCATCAAGACAAGCAGTACACAATAAACATATCTTGGAAATAAATTATATCACATTCAATGCAAGGCTCACAAATGTGCACAGAGCCTTTAGATTAGCAGATCCCAGTAGCTTGCATTCAAGACCTCTTGAAGATATTTATCTAGACCTTTGAAAGACTTGAAAATAACTTGGGTCCTAAGAAAGTCTCAGAGGTCTGGAAGAAAACTACAAGTTTTGCATTCAATACTGTGTTGTAAAAGGGACAACCTAGTTCTGCTAGCAAACAATAATCTGAGGCCAATACTGCAAAGTTATTTGTGAAGAACTAAAACACAATTAAGATTGAAAAAACCTTGTCCAATTAGCTTCATACAAACCTTCTGGTGATTGATATTGCTGAAAAAGGTAGTAATAAGTGGACTGGAAAAAGAAGCTTAAAATCTTACTTGGCATTAGAGAACATTTCTCTTGACCAGAAAAACAGAACAGATTGATTAAAACTGAATGGACAGTCCTTAAATATTAACAGTAAATAAAGAGTTGTTGAGCCATGTAAGTTTCCAATAGGAAGGGAAGGTATGAGTTCTTGGCTTCTCATTACAGAACATGTTTTTAACTTGCCTCAGAAAAAATGAAAAAAAGGAAGTCAAAAGGAAGTCTGGAAATGACAAGCCATGACAGTGATAAGAGACTGAGTCATTTCAGTCAACTAAAATGGCATGAATAGCTTAAAAAGTTAGAACAAATAGTATTAATGCATAAAGGTAAAGCTCCTATTTCTAAAACTAAAAATAATGAACTCAGTCCCATGAAGGGCTGATTCTGACAAGGACAGAATAATAAAATGGACAGTCAAACACAGGCTTGCCAAAAGGCTTTATCAGTTATATCAACAGGTCTATCTCCCTTAGCAACAAGGATGGAGGATGTTTCTCCTGCCTCTGGCTGCAAATGCCTACCATCTCTGCTGGAATAACTTCCCAAGCTTTGCCTCCAATTTCTGACTTAAAACTGCTGCTAACTGTTCCAAGTGTTAAAACAACTTCTTGAACATTGTTCCATATTGAAAATACTGAAAGCAAAGTATGTGCATACCATAATTTCATCCTTAATCCTCATAAAGCTTCTCTGGATGATGTAACTGTCCTCCAATTCCATCTAGTTTCTGGATATATTCAGGACTTAATGAGGTATTGAAATGGGTATAAGAAAAACAACTTGCATTTGGACAACAGGTAAGGTTCAGCCTGCAGAACCACTACAAACAATTCACTAGCCTATTATCATGTTTTCTGCATCATTGAAAACTTTGATGCAGCAGCCTTCAGAAGGGGTAAAATAGCATGTGGGATGAACAAAAGGATTTATTTAAGGCCTACTCACTGCACTATTCTTATGGACATATTAAAAGGGACCAGACAAGGAAGAGGACACATTAGATGAATAGATAATTCTCAGTTGCTAAGCACAGAAGCAACTGAGAAGTAATTTGCTACTGGTGGAGCATTAAATGCAGTCATTTAGAAATCTACACTGTTTCATGCACAGCAACAACTGCTGCATGAACAACTATTTCATCTCTAGTCTTGCTACTGAATATACTGAACTAGTAGCAGATATTCAGTCAATTCAGGACAGCAAACTCAGCCTACACTGAATCTGCCCTGAACCTGTTCTACAGTGCAAGAACAGGGTTTCTTGACTTTACAGCCAAATTGTGTAGGTTAATGCTTTGTACGAGACTTGCATTGTAACCTACCTATTGCCCACTATGCCCACCTGAACTGCTATTAATTTTCCCTATTATCATATGAATTTGAAAATAACTTGAAAGACTTTTCTGAAGCCTATCAAAGCTGAAACAGAGTGAGGGTATCTAAATTTACTGGATGTGATTTGTTTAGACTCCAGGGCTTATGCCTGAGGAACCTTTAAGGAATGAATTACACTAACAAGGCAAAAGGCTAAATGATGTTAAAGCTCAAGAACTGTGTTCCACTCCATAGTTCCATAAGCAAGTTTGCCTTCCTGAGCTGTAATGACAATTTAACTCAATCCTTAAATGCCTTCAGATTTGGTCCTTAACTGTTCCTGTGGCATTACCCTCAAGTTGTAAAGCACAACACAACACTGCTTTTTACGGTGTCAGTTGTTCACTAAGGGTTAAGGGTGTTGCAAGGCTGAGATCACTGGGCAGTGCATTCAGTGCATTTCCTCTGCACATGCAAAGGATCAGCATTTCCATCTCCAAGAGACTAGCAGCTGATCTTAAGGGTAGTCTCTGAAAAACACATCAGCATTATATCAGCTGGATCACCAAGGTAAAACAACATGAGTCAGCAGCACGTGTCCTGTAGCAATGAAGGCATATGAGGCTGTATTATCAGAGAAGTACAGCCAATGGGCTGAGGGAGGCGATTATCCCCTGCTATTCAGTGGTAATAAGCTGGAATCTGGAATACTGTGTTCAGTTTTCTCAGACACCTCCTCCTCCTCCCAGTGTAAGAGAGATGCCACAAAGACTTCCTAGGCTTAGGCCCATGGAAGACAAGGAGAAGCTAAGAGCACTAGAGTAGCCAGGGGTCACATGCTACCTGAATGATGCTGGTTGAGAGCTTTAAATCAAACTCTTCCTGAAGGTGTGTTGCAAAAGCACAAGAGTTTGGACAATGCTCTCAGACACAAAGTGTGACTCCTGGGGTGTCCTGAGCAGTGCCAGGAGTTGGGATCTATGACCATGACAAGTCTCTTCCAACTCAGCATATGCTATGATTCTGTGATGGGCATGCATTGCACCACTGGAAATTCTGTCTGCCCACAAAGATAAAAACAAGGGTATCTTGACAATGAGAGTGGTGTAGCACTGACATACCTTGCCCCGAGAGGCTGCAAAATTCTTAATCCTGTAGTCTCCAAAAGGGGTAAACACAGGCTCCAGCACAAGTCAAACTCTTGGCATGTGAGAAGAAAATATTTTTTTCACTGAAAAGAATTTAAATACTGGTTTTTATCTCCATCTTGCTTTCCTTTTTTTTTTTTTTATATATGCTTTATAGTATACATATATCAATAGAACAGCATATGCATATCATTAAAAATATTACATATATGGGAAGTGCATGCTTAAAACATTCTTTACTTATGGGGTACATGACCAAAAAATTTGGAGACCAGTGCTGTTGAAAATCAAAACCTGACCATGCAAGGTCCTACCAAAGGGCTGAAGAAGGCAATCTCCAAAGACTCTGTGAAGCAGAATTCTCCTATGAATTCCAGAACATTAGTCAAACAAAATACAACACATAATGCCAAAGTTGAATAGTTTACAGTAGATCAGAAACCAGAGAGAAGATGACTGCTTGCCTCCAAGCTCTTAAAAGCTGTCAGATTCTCAATTCAAATTTCAAAGCAACAGTGACAATGCTAATCAAAACTCAAACTTGGACATCTAAGGCTCAAACTTTGGAAGACATACCAATAACTCTGCCCATAACAGAACTGCTTTATAATCTGGCCTTTCTCCTAAAATAGGAAGGCTGCATTAGAGGGTAGTTACAAATTAAAAAGTTACACTTTCACATGAACATCCTACACAAACAGGCTTTCCAGTTCAGGTGGGATGTAGGCACTACTATGATAAATGTAGTGAAAGCTAGTAACACAGCTAGTGCTGTGTACAAGAAAAACATATGGACCACTCTTTTCCTAGAGATTCACTGCTTCTAGTTATCAAATTTGATACAAAATATAATTATTTGATTCATTTACAACTAGAGGACTTATAAGGCCGTACTCCACAGTGGTATTGCTGAAGCTCACTGAAGGAGAAACTTGCATTGCTGTTTTTTTCCTCAGTTTTTATGATTTACAGAGTACTGCTCCTCTACCTATGTATCATCACAATGCTTACAGCAACTTAATACTCTTTCACATCCTAATTCTGTCAAATCTAGTGAACAACATACACAAACTTTTATTATTCCAGCAAGCTGTTCAGAAGAGACGTGAATTCTACACCACACAAGGACAGAAGTTTAAGCGGGGATAAGACAAAAGAACCTAACACAGAAGTGTGCAGTGTAAGAAACTTGTTTAATGAAATCAATACTAAATGTTTCCAAACTGCATATTGCTCTTACACAAGAAGTAACAAACCTATGGGCTTTTTCATTATTTCTTTGTAAGTACTGCAGTTTCATACATGCTTCAAGCAGTACCATATTACAGCTGCCAATTCCAGGTTGCCATAAAGTATGTTTTCCCAGTAGGTTCAGCACTGCAGAGTAGGTGTGCATTCCTCCTTCACCTGGGTCTTCATGCAGCTACACTTCCCCAGGAGCCACAGGCAAGGCCCATCCTCCAGCCCAGAAAACTTCCAGCAAGAAATAAAAGCTTCTCTGAACAGGAGACAACACTCGAGTTTTGGCAAAGACCAAGAAATGAATTTACAGAACCTAAAAGACCGTAAAACCATCACCCAATAGTAATGTATTAAATGCTTCTGTTCTGCCTTCTCCAATATGGAGACAGCAGATACACCTGAAAAACAAATACCTTTCAAACAGATGAAGCAAAAAAGCCCTATTTTATATAGATTAGAGCCTCACATCTGACTCTTCAAAAAGATGTAAGCTACTATTTAAACTTTACCTGTGATTGAGACATTTATAAGTAAATACTCACCAATGTCTGTTCTTTAGTGTGTACTGTGAGATAAATGTATTCTTTTTTATTTTCTACAGCCCTCAAAATGTACTTCCTTGCCTGACAACTTCAGACTTGTAATAATTTTCTAAGAATTTATGAGAAAAGAGTGGACAAACAGAAGTGCCCAAGATGTACAAATATGCTAAAATGAGCAAAAATTCTAGACTATTCAAATGCAGCCCTAGGGTGAAGAGGAAAGAACAAAGAATATACAACAGATGTTAGTAATATCACTTAATGCACTACTGGAAAAAGCTCAGATAGAGTGATGCAGCTGGTGTAGAAATGTATTAGAATATAATTACCCAGAGATCCATAAGGTGTAGCTGAGCTATTAAAGTTATGAAGCATGCTGAAGAGTTTTGTATTTGTTTTTAAGAATCAGAACTGAGCAGAAGGATTTTAATTTCTCTCCCTCCCTGTACATTTACCACATTTTCCAGTCAAAGAGTTTCAGATGTGGCAATTACAGTACACTTGCTTTCCTTTTTCAGTTCTGAACTAATTTTTTCTATTAATATGTTATTTATTTAAAACATACACTTTGTTCCTCATAAAGTACTTTTCCCGTTTTAGAAATGTTTTCCTGGGACATTTGATAAAATACTTTCCAACAGAACAGATAAGGACTATTTTTTGTTGGAAGAAGGGTGTTCTGGGGAACATTTCTCTTTCACTAATTTGTCAATCTCCTTTTAAGTACAGTGAAAATGAAATGGCTATTCCCTTCAGTGCTGGTCATAATACTAAAGTCTCAGATAGGCAATACAGGAAAATTATAAAAATAGTATCATTTCATAAAGTAAATCAACAAAGTCTGACAGTCACTTAAGAGTGAAGATACACTAGAGGTTTTAATAAGCACTGGATGTTCCTATTAAAAAAAAATAAAAAATCGACAACATCTACCATCAATATGGAAATACTTCAAGTGTTGTCACAGACACTCATTCAACATAATTCTCCAAGTCTGAGAAACATGATCCACAACTCTGCTCATACTATGTTACCACTGGAAGGTGAACATTAAAAAGTGTAAAATTAATGCAGTACTCTTATGAAGGAAGCACTGACTGCTGAGCAAGTGCAAGTTGCATGTCAACAGCCAAACAGTTACCGGATCTGACTCGTGCCCAAGAGTCACCTCCTGATCTACTTGGAGCAAGAACTGCCAATCCCACAACAGCAAACCTTAGCATTGTAGGGTTTAGTGTGCTATAGTAAATTAATACTTATTTCAGGTTACCTTCATACTCCAGACTGTAAACAGCAATGATTTAGGAGCAGTTTCAAATGCAGTTCATGCATTCATGCCATGGGTACTATAACCTATATAAGAATGCGTAGTAGATAATTGAAAATACCCCAGCTGTTCAAGTTTAATGCATTTGTATTTATGAGCCAACAGTTTTTGAATCTGAGCCAAAGAGGCTAAGTTTTTAATAGTAGCTGATGCAGGAAACTAAACTTTTGAAGGTGAAGACTACATAGAGGAAAAACTAGACAGTTATAAACCACTCATCCATAAAGGCACAATATGTTCATGGACACTTACTAGCTCAGCTTGCCCAGCAGAAGTGCTGAACGCTTGACTGTACACAGCAAGACCAGTACAATAGAAACTACTTCAAAACACCACATTCTGGTTTTAAATGTTGTTATTACTGTATTATTAAAAAAAATTTTATAATCCTTATCTGGATGAAGTACATGCAACTTGGAGCTGTTGCCTATAAATAATTCAGTACTTCCCCCCCTATTTGCCTGTCCCTCTTATAGCTTCAAAGAAGTCTAAGCTTTTAGCAAGGGCTAAGTGCAAACCTAACAGAAATTGGAATTAATCTGCTAATTTTATTTGGAACTAATTTGACAGTGTGTATTTTACAATCAAAGAGCAAAGTGTCAGCAGCTAGGTGCAAACCTCTACCTAGTCTTTAGCAAGTACATTAATCCAATGCACTGATGCACACACAGGGTGCAATACTGTGACCTCCTTTGTTTTGGAGAACCTTTTACATTTAGATACTCATGGGAATCATCCCCAAAAAGAAATGAGTACAATGAACTGCACATTGTATTTTTTGCAACACTTGTAAAAGATCTGCAATGTAATTCCACTTTATTTATGCTACAGTGATCTAAACTATGTTTTGTTTTACACTCTTGTAAATCTCAAGAATTTCCTTAAACCCTCATGGTTTTACTTTTATATCAGCAAAATTAGATTCTTCTAAGCTTCTGCCAGGACTGGATTTCCTTCACTTTGTTTTCTGAAAATCACATGGCTTCAAAACCAACTTGGCCTTTCCCACTTAACTGTTACTATTGACTTCATTTCTGTTTAATAACATGCTTAGTTTCTGAGAAAACAAGCAAATTCAATGCCAAGAATCAAGCTACTTCCTCATTTGTCATTGACTCCCTTTTCTCAGAGGCTGTGAGTAGCAATGAGAAATTTCCAAAATAATTTTTCATACGATACCTTGAAGGCAAACTAAAAATATGGATATATTTTTATTAATGCCTGCAACTGGACAGTGAGATAAATTTATTGCAGATACAGCTGCTGGTATTGGAGCTACAAAGAGTGCATGACTCAAGCAGAATGAGCAGCTTTTAAAGAACTCTTATGAAACGGCTTTTTCCTGCTCATTCTGAAAAATGAAAACTGCACTATCCAAATGTAAGGTGATGTAGGATCAATGAGGCCACAAGTCTAAAAGACTTTAAAATTTCTCTCCACTGATTCTTTTGGAAAAGCTGTAGATCTCTGCTTCCATAAGGAATAAGACAAATCAAGACAGGCGTTTGAAAACTACTTCCCAAGAGTAAAAATTCACCAAAAAAGAAGGTCTTTTGAGGCCTAACAAACACATTTGAAGGGCATTCTATTATCAAGAATTTAAACTTCCTCTAAGTCAGTTCAGCTAAATCGTTCTAGCAGATCCCACTTGCACCACTGCAAGCAACTGTCAACAAAGTGAATTAAACTGTAGGTCAGAGGCAGTTTAAAATTAATCATATAAGAATTGGTCTGTTTTAACACAGAAGTTTCCTGATTGACTCTACACAAAAATGTGCAAATACACAAATGAATACTAAATGTAGGAATAAACAGAGGAACTACGTCAAGAGGAACTGTTTCTGCCAGTGTAAATGCATCACATTCATGAAGCTACAGAGCATGATAGTAAAAAAGGTCAAGAGGCACCCTGCTAGGTGCTTCACTTTCCTAATATTAAACTCAGTCACAGTGGCACTGAAGCAGTTACTTGTACCCCATAGAAAAAAACCTGAAACCAAAAACAAGCAGAACAGTCAATCAGCATCTCAACCTGAATGCAACTCATGAATGTCTGAATGTGCTATTCATTCAAGAGTTCTCCAGTGGAGGAGTGTCTGCAACTACTGAAGGGGAAGATGAGCAAAACAAGAGCAGGCTTCTCAGATGATATTAGCAATCCCTTCTCCCAAGTTCCACACCAACCTCCTAGAAAAGTTTTAGTTAATCAAAACACCATGGGACCAACTAGTTTGATTGTCCAATCAAGTCAGGAGGACAAAGTTGCTCTTAGCTTCCTCTTTTACATATGAAGTTGCAACACTGAACAGTTATCAATTTGTTAACAACAAGAGTCACAAAATCAGAAACTGATTTGTTTTGAGCTATGTTGCCATGATGTACATACTTAAATGCACTGGGGTACTTTTAAGATCTATTACTTGATTTATGGTAACTTATCCTCACCATTGAAATGCCAACACTGAGTGGAATGTGCATATAAACTAATATTTTTAAATGGGGGCAGTCAAGTTATTAGCAAGCCTGAGCAAATTAAAACAAAAGACATTTCAGCTGCATCTAAGACTAATCATTGCCAACAGTAACTGCTGACTTCCACAGCTTCTTTTAGTCCTAACTTCTTAGTACTTCATTTCAACATCTTCAATCCACTTTCATACTAGACTAAATGGGTAATACGTGTCTTATAGTGTCATCCTCCCCATTAAAATTTTTAATAGACTCTACAGGATTTGAAAAGGCATAGTAAGTCCTGTGTTTTATGACATTTATTCAGAAAGTCCCCTAACAGTCCATCAATATGTATTGTGAAATACTACTGCATAGTTATAGTCACAGCTCTCTCTCATTGCCAAGACATTGCAAGTCACAAAAGTTTGTGCTGAACCTTCTTATCCATTCAGTTTCTGCTTACAGATTAGTTTTCAGCTACCTGCACACTTGTTGCAGATCATTACTACTTGATTTGCTATCCTTACCTAAAATGTGTTCTTCTGCCACAGAGTAAAATTACTCCACTTGCTATTCTGTTGTATCCATTTCCCTCTGTGAAGTTATCTAGTAGATACAGTTCTTCCAGTTAAAAGGACAACAAACAACAAAAACCAAAACCTTGCAGTTTAAAAACTGCAAGTTAGAGAAGAAAAATTTATTTTATAATCAAAGGAGTAAGATCTGGTATGGAGTACGCTATGTTAGTGAGGGGAAATGAGACAACAGCTGGGCAGCAGCCCACACTTGTAGGATCCTCTATACCACTAATATTTGGTCTATACACTGGGGAAACTCAGCCCCATTTACAAGGGAGTATTAACACTTGTGAACTACAAAGTTTTTTTACTTTTTACTGCCAGTAACAGTAAAGCTCAAGGTTTGCCACATTCATTTTCACTTCAAGTTGTTCAAAATCAAAAGCAAACAAGAACTGAACTTCACAGATTAAAATTCTACCAAAAAACAAAACAAAAAAAAAAAAACCAAAGCAGATTCAAAAAGAACGGTTATGCAGAAGGCAAAGTTAACATTTGTGCCCAGCATATTCCTTTTCACTTCCAGTTACAGAATAAAGTTACTACCTATCCATACCTGTCACAGGATAAATCCTTTTGGACCTTGTTGAAGACATTTATTACATCTTAGAAAGTGCTGTTCTCCTCTTATTAATGGCTAATAAAAATTACTTCTACAGGTCAAGCTGAGATTGCAAACTTGTAGAGAATTTAATTTTTGACAACTTATGTCCCAAGTAATTAAATATATAATAAGATACAATATTTTCTACTCTCTATAAATGCAGAATTTTGCAGAGTTATCTTTTCATCTGTCCTAAATGCTTTGGAACAACTCTGGCAGCAATATTGTGGGGAGGTACACCATAGGTGTGTTCAATGCTCCTGTTTAACTTCAGTGAGTTTCTGTTGGGTGGTGTTTGATGCTCAACGTACTAAAATGAAAGAGAGGATACCAATGTTAACCTAAGTGATGTTCTGACTACAGAACAGCATGACCAGAAGGTCCACATATCCTGAAAAAAATAAAAACTTAAAGGGAGACAAAAATATTAATTCTGTTAAAAGAACTGGTAGATATATTGGTAGGTCTGGTGAGACTGAGGTAAACAAATGTGCTTGCCTGACATAAACAGTGAAAATTTACTGAAGCCATGAACAAAGAGGGCTAAGTATGTCCAGTCTAACTCAGCTTGAAATGCGCTGTGAAGACATCACTGATGAGCATGGTGCTAAAGTTTTAATAAATAAATATTTAGAAAATAAAAGGATATTCCATTCCTGAGATACTGCAATTCTGAATACAAAAGTTTTCAAAATCAATACATCCAAGAAGAGTAATAAAACAGTCCTCTACACAACTGTGCCATCAAAGTGAAGACCAACAGTTTCTGCAGCATGTGTTGTAACCAAAACAGATTATCAATACAACCAAGAAAAGGTGCATAACCTAAAAAGTGAGTACATCAAGAGTCCACCATGAAAGGAACACCTAAAAATTCTATTTCATTATTGACAAAAGAGCATTGGAAATGCTATTTTAATTTACATTTCATCATAGTCATCTATGACAAGTTAGCAAAAAGTCTGCAGATTTTCAGTGGTTACAGGCTCAAGAGTGTGTCAGCAGCTGGAATAGGACCAGATTCCTGGGGGGCAAAGAAAGTTACTTCCAAATATTTGTTCCATCTGAAACCAAATGTAAATTAATTGGAACAATTAAAGATGACAATCTGTAAGAAACATGCAATAGTATTAAGTGTTACAGACATTTCCTAAACATCCTTCTACCTCATCAGCCCTACAAAATACAGACCTGAGGATGACAATCTGAAATACTACTGGACTTAAACACAACCATTACACTTCATGAATAGCCAAGATTAAGGAAAAGGCTGATAGTGTTTTTCTATTGACATCAGGTGAACATCAGCATTATGGAAGCTCAAAGTTTACTGTATATGGTGAAGAACAAGCAAAAAACCAGTCATTTCTGTAGCTCAGGAAACACTGGCCCCATGAGCAAAATAAACATTGCTCATGTTTGCTGAACAGAAAAAGCTGCAGTGTACTCATTCCAAACTATTATTGCTTTCCTGAGATACAGACAGTATCTTTTAGTTAAACTAAAGACTTGACAGTCCAAGTCAAATCCATTTTTACTGAGATCTGGTCCTACAGGAAAAACATCAGCTCTCAATTCAACTCATGCACTCTAAATTGCAGTGAAGTAGAAATTTACTACAAATTGCCTGGGAATTTCCCCAAGCCAACAGTCTTAAAGAAATCAATGATAAAATAAAGAAGTGTTATTGACACCTATAACAGAGATAATCCAATTCATATTCTAGATAACAGAAATGCACTGATGGAACATGACATTATCTGTAGACATTTTTGCAGAAATTGAACTAGAAATCCCACAACAATTAGACAATGGAGGTCAAAAAAGATACAAAGTTGCTAGAGGAAGGTACAAATTCCTGAGGTTCCAGAAGGCACTGACAAGGAACATCAGTGGATTCTGACAACACTGTCTAGGAAGTAGGCCTGCATCCTCACAAAAACTGTCTTCTCTGATACCTGTCTGTCTGAGAATGAACAAGACCACATGTTTGCCATTTCAACCCAAAAAGTAGGATGGGGCTGGGTTATAGGATTTGCTACTGACAGAAGCATCAATAGACAATCAGAACACCAGCACATTAACACCTTCCCAGAGTTCAGTATTTCTAGAGACCAACACATGTACAACAGCATACACTATTGCAGAAGCGACCCACCAGCAAGGGAAATTGTGGCATCATCTAAAAGCATTTAGATGTTAAAACCATCTATAGGAAAGTACTGACAAGGATGAAAAATTGAACCTTTCCTAAAGTCAGGCTTTAAGAGTTTTTGTCAAGTCCTAAGATAGAACACTGCAGACACATATTCAGTTAAGCAGTTAAAGCTGCAATAACAATTCTAAAGGATCTCTTTGAGATCTTCAGACAAAATTATCATCAGCATAACACTGAGTTAGCCGATGGAGGTCCAAATTCAAGTAAAATTAAATGGCCACAAGGCAAAGGTTAACAAAGAAAAGTATCCCAACATCCACCGAACTCACAGCCCAAAGCAAATGAGTTTTTAGTCCAAATCATAATTCAAGTTTCTGCAGCTCCATTACATCACTGCCCATAAAAATCTAAAGCTTTTGAGTTTTAAGTTCACAAACTAGTAGAAATTCCAACTTGAAAAAGGTAGAAATGCCATTAATGAACTGAAATCAGGTAACTTTAATGTTTTAATGTAACTCATACATCTTGAGCTTGTCCTACAGCAAAAAGCCTCAGAAGAGCTCTATTTGACCTGAAAGAATCACCTGAGACACTCACCTAATTCTGTTTTAATATTATCATCTACAGTAGTCAGCCTGTGACTTTGCTCAAAGCCGATTGCTCACCCCCTGACCAAGTGATCTAAGCAACAGATCACTGAGTCCTGGCCTTTCTGAGGACAAGGATCTCTCTCTTAATCAGGGCTTCATCTGCTAAAAATCAGATGTGAAAATTGGAACTGATACAGCACATCAGTTTCCTCCCCCAGAGTCACCAGAAAAATCATTCTGGTGTAGTTTGCACAAACAACTTGCAGATTCAAGATGACTTGTATACACAAAGTGAATCTAGACTAGATGCCATGCTTTCAAAATTGACCAGAACCCTTCCTACTCCCTCATGCTTAGTAGAAACACCAGCTGTCAAGAACTCTATCCAATTTGCCAACATTGAGTGCTGGAGATACACAACTACTTCTGACTTTCACATGTGTGTACAGCTTTCTCCCTACCTGACACCTTGCTACTTCCCCAATCATCATGTGAATGAATTTCATAATTATTTGATACCATTTCTTTAAAAAACAAAAAAGAGGCAAAAAAAATTGTAACTGATCATCCTCTCTGAATTTTAAGGACCACTGATTTGCTGTGACTCATACTATTTCACAACACAGAAAATAAACACATCTACGGATGCAGATTCACATCAGTAAAATTTCTACACTGTCTAAAGCAGAAAGTTTCCCATTGCCATAACAACAAAATAGCTTCTTTTATGCAGAAAGCCTAGCAGGACTGGGTACTACAGCTTCTAAGACAGAAGCTGCCAAATACTCAGCAGCAAAAAATTTAGAGATTTTAAATCTCCTTAAAAATTTAAGGCATTTCTAATCAGGTATGCATTTGATCAAATGCAGACTTAAATTCTAAAAGCAAGGAACATTTCACAGAAATTACTTCATAACGCAAAATATTCTAGAATAACGCTTGACATGCAAGGTGGCTAATAAACTGCCTTTGGCAAGGTTAAACAAATGACTAACACATCTTCAGGTGCCATTTATAACATTTCTCCTACCAAATGTATTTTCTCTTGTTTCTGCTGCTTATTTTCTTTACTTCGCAACAATAAAAATGAGCTGAAAAGTTTCATTTTTGCTTTTAGTTGGTTTCACTTTCTAAGTTGCCTGGAAGCAATGAAAAGTTTCTGTTTAGGTTGGGCGATACTCAGGGAGGGGGGAATCGGGAGTACATCTGGCTGAAAGAATCATGCCTCTGCTAGGAGTCGGCAAGATGATTACCGTGTGTTTCGGGAAGACTGTTTTACCTACATAGAGAAGCTCAATCCCCTTAGCTGGGCGTTATGAGGGAACCTTTACGGCTTCGCGGAGAGCAACAACGATAACAACAACAACAACAACAACGAGAAAGAGGTGTCGAACACCACCACTGCCTTCTCCTCCCCGCCTGTCAGAGCCGGCTCAGCTGTTCTGGTCGCGCTCCGCATCTGCTTCTTTCTCCGGCTCAACCACCGCCTCCTCCCGCGGCCGCCGCGCCGCAGCCCGGCAGAGGCTGACAGCGGGCGGATCCCCGCGCCCCGGCCGGCAGAGGCACCTCCGAGCGACGGAGGGGAAGCAGACAGAAAGTTTCTTTCGCGCGGCTCCGTCGGAGGCGCCGGCTCCCGGTCCTCCCCGGCGGGGAGCGCCGCTCCTCAGGCACCGGGGGCAGGCAGCGGCGCCGCCCCCGTCCCCTCGCATCCCTCTCGCCGCCCCGCGGAGGGGAAGGCGGCGGTTCGCCATCAGTGCCTACTCACCGCCATGGCCCCGCGGCTCTCCCGGCTAACGGTCCGCGCTCCGCCGCCAGCGGGCAGCGGCGCCGAGGCGGGGAGCGCCAGGGGGAGTTCCCGATGGCGCAGCTCGGGCAGGGGCGGCGCTTCCCCCACCCTTTTGCCCGCCCACTCGAGGTACCTGCGCTCCGGCCGCCGCCGCTCCGCCGCCTCTTCCTGCCCACCCCGCACCTGTCACTGCCCCCCGCCGCCGCCGCCGCCCCCGCCCCGCCGCCTCAGCACTGATCGCCGCCTGGACCGGCAGCGCGCGGCCGCCATCTTTGGGGAGGGCTAGGGGGACCGCGAGGGGGCAGTTGGCTGTAGTGCGCAGTGCGCCTGCGCGGAGTGCTCCCGTGCGGGAGGGGGGGGGCGTCGGCCGAGGGAGGGGCGGGGCCATGGTGTGTGGGCGTGGCTTGTGTGGTGTGGGGCGTGGCCTGCCGGGAGGGCGTGGTCGGCGGGGGGCGGGAAGGGGTCAGTGGGGTCAGAGCGGTCAGTGTGTCTGGGCTCGGCCGTATCGGGGCCTTGACCTTAGCCTGTACTGGTGCCTGGCGTCAGGGCTTACTTTTGTAAGCCCTGCTTAGAAATAAAACATCTCGGCATTATCAGCCTTGTCTTCAGCACATACCCAAAACGTAGCCCCATACCAGCCACTGTGAAGAAATTTAACTCTACCCCAGCCACACCCAGCACATATTCTACCCCGTATTCCATGCTATTTACACCACGGCCAGGCCTCACACTATTCTATGCAACTTCACTAACCACCACCTTTCTTCCCATAATTTCATATAATGTACAGATGTTCTGTTAGTCGATGGACCATCTTGCAAAACATCTATAAACATCCACAAAATGTCCTTTGAGTTCATGTAGTCCATGACTGTGGGTTCTGTCAATTATGGTGATCAGCTGGGACGGCAGAGGTGTGCTTTGTGGAGATACTGGGCATCAAAGCCACCTCACTGATGCGCTTGCACTGCTTCTTGTGAAGCTTCTTCTCAATTGTTTTGTGTGGTTTCTGCAGTAGGAATTCCTGTAACACACAACTCAAATCATGGGGGTGGGCTGGCCCAGTCTGGGCTCCTGCTGCGTGAAGTGAAGGGTAGGAAGGGTAGCCTCTTCCTTATACAGCCACTATCACAGTGAAAGTCAAAGGGTAGAGGCTGAGCAGAGCAGGACTGTGTGCACCTGAGGTGTCCCCTGCCTGCCGCCCAAGCACGTAGTGTCCAACATCACAGAGGAAAGGGGAAGAAAAGTGCTTTTCCAGGCACTTGTGCAGAGAGGAACTATCTTCCCTCAACACCTGCAATGTTCAGCTGGTGTCCTGAATGCTAATTTGTGATTATCCTTTGCTTAATGTTTGTCCTTTCAGCTGCTATGGATCAAAATTATTTTACTACAGTGTTTGGCTTAATGACCTTCTGCAGCAATGGACCAAACTGAATGAGACATTTTATGAAGTGTTTTTGTTAATTTGCCTTAAAGCTCTCTGTTATTAGCTTACTAAGTTCCTATTTTTCTTGCATTTCAGCAGTGTTCATATAATTTTGATAGCTTCCCAGCAGGCAGAAGGTAGCTCCTATCAACAAAGGATGCACCAACCAATGTTTGGTCATCACCTGGCTTCTCACTATAGGCCCCCTTTCCCAAACGCAGAATTTTAATGGTGAATAGCATACTACACTGTGATATCTCAGATCTCAAAAACTAGAGAGGCTTGGGACTGATCAATATTTGGATGAGCTACCTCGTTAGATACTGCGGAAAATGCTGCTGGTGATTCATTCAGAGGCATTCTTCTGTCTATGAGTCAGGGCTGAACAAATGCCACTGCACAGCATTAGTGGGTCGTACCATTCAGGGGCATAAACTGGAGATTTTTGCCAGTTGCAGCTGTTGGAAGATCACTGCTTTTCCTGCCTTATTTCAGTTTCAGTGTGGCTTTCCAGAACTGGCCAGCAGTTGTGATGGTATACAGCAAAGGGTTTCCACAGCTCCTTTTCTCAGGCACCACTCACTGGTGGCAGTGGGGCCAAGAACGGCAGTGGCAGCAGTAGATCCACTGTAGGCAGCCAGAGATCCTGGCTTTGTGTCAGACTGTACAGTTTGAACTGATGATGCAGCAGCGATTGTATGTGCCACACTGCTGAGAGCCCTGGGAGGGAGTGTCCTTCATTCCTCCTCCTGGCTTCCCTAGGGGCGCTTCCCCCGCACTTCCCTTGCAGGTAAAATCAAGAAATCTGTGTGGTGTTTTGGGTGTATGGGTGCAGACACTGAGCTGGGACAGGGGATAGATGACAGTGTTTAGGGCTCTTCTCCCCATCCAAACGTTGGTCCTGGTGGTGTGTAAGTTTGCACTGCATGGCACAGTTCTTCACCTGCTTCCTTCCTTTTTAGCTCATAGGTTTATAAATAAATGTATATGAAATTCCATTTTCTGTTGGAAACTCAGTTAAAATTACCTAGAAATCTGAATAATATTAAAAGTGGATGGAAGGCATCAGGGAACCAGTATAAGGACCTCTTTGTCTCTCTTTAGGGGCTTGGGAGTAAATGGATTTTTCTAAACCAAAACTAAACTAGATTGGAATTATTTACAAATCTAAGTTGCCCATATGATTCTCAGGTACTTCTAGATGATTGATCAAATGATCTTGCTTTCTTCCACTGCAGAACTTCCCAGAAGGACTCATTCAAGACAGAATTTCTTTACAGTGATGTACCAGATACACATCCAAGTGCTAATGATGAACATTTATGAAATTAATATTGTAGCTAAATCCAGCAATGGAGAGGTGAGACCTCAATTCAAAATTGTATTGCAGAGTATCCTGTTAACATACAGTTGTGAGTGTACTGTAATACCCTCCTTCTCTGGCTCTCGCTTTTTCCATCAAACCAAGTTACTGTCTGCAGATAACTGTGAAGACTTGGTGTTACACCAGTCATTATTTCAGATTTGCATTGAGTTGTGTTTGTCCAGAAAAACATGTAGCAATCTGGTGCTGGGACCTGAACTGAGCAATTCTTGATAGTTTTAAAACCTACATCACTTGATCCAATCCTCCAGTACTCTCCATCCTTCCAAGGTGCCCCATTCCTGGAAACATTTAAGTTTAGGTTGGATGGAGCTCTAACCAGCCTGATCTAGTTGAAGATGTCCCTGCTCATTGAAAGGGAGTGGACTAGAACTTCAAAGATCCCTTCAAAACCAAATTATTCCGTGAAGCATTCATGGAATAAAGAGGTAATGGGGAAAACCTCCAGTTCTAAAGTTAATGTGGCTTAAGTTCAGCAAGTTTCTCATACACAGCATGGGCCTCGATAGTGAATGAACCATTTTCACACTTCAGCTGAATTTATAATTACCTGTAGCACCTCTGCCAGGAGGGAGAATGGTGACCTCTCTCAGCAGTGGCAGCTCTGCTGCTGTCACCACAGCTTCCTGAGTTTGTAAGGGCATGGTAGCCAAATGTAGATCAGCAGACCTGCAGTCAGACTTTACAGTGTCTTTACAAACAGCTCAGTCATCTAAACTTCATCTGAAAACACTAGTGGGAACATTTACCCTGGTCTCACAGGCCACAAGGAGAGCAGTTTGGATGGACTGTGGGCTATGAGAGCTGTGAATTCAGTAGCACTGCTGTGTTCTGCCAGACAACAATTAAAGAAATACAGCTGGTGCTTATTTTCTAAAACAAGAAACTAATGTATGACTATAACTCCCTTAAAGTAAACTTGCCACAGGTAACAGCAAAGTGTATGAGATTGAATTTTGATGTCTTGGCAAAAAAAAATTGCAGAAAATTTTATTATCACAAATTTGAGTTACTGATTCCTCTGTGTCATCGGGCATACTGTGTCTTCACCTGAACTGTATAACATTCTTTCATTTGTCCAGATTGCTTTCAAAGAGGCTGACAATCAGTATAAACTATTTGCTGCTTTCTGATTTGTATGAAATGTTTTGAACTTTAAAAATATAAAGTAAAAAATTCAACTTTAATATCAGAATGTTTTATCAAAATAAAGGTTTGCTGACAGCAGTTTAATGCTAGGCATGATTCACTTCAATGGTAAAATATGTGTTTGTAGGGAAAAGGGAATCTCAGATTTAATTGATATGATCAGCTGTGTTTTTACACAGTTTGGTGAATTAGTAAAACTCAAAACACATTGAGCAATGGTAAATAATAAAATGTTTATCATGTCTATAACTGTTTTTTGACACTTGTTATAAAGTAAGTATTGTATGGTATATTTTACCATGCTTTTCTCAAAACGCTGATGGACACAAATCCACACCTCATTGTCTTCTACACCTGCTTTTCAGGACATGGATGACAAGTAACTCTATAACAGGATTGAACCAGCTGAAACTTTAAAATTATGGTACCAAAAAGAGAGGGAGGATTAAATGGATAAAAATACTAATTCCATCAGAGGCAACAAAATTCAACCATTCAACTCTGCATTACAGAAGTAACTCCAACACAGAATTAAAAATTTGAGTGAAATTGCAATTTCTTAAATCCAGAGGTTAGCTGGAATCTGCCATTTCCCTTCTACTGATTAATTTAATTTTCTGGCAGAAATTCCCTTGATTTCAATAGGATTACTTTTAGAACTGGTGTTGAATAACAAGAACAGGTATGGAAAAGTGCAATTAAGATGTTGGAGCACTAAACCAAACCAAACTCTTAAAAAAAATTAATGAGTCAATTTTTTAAAATCTTAGTCCATGATTTAGACTTCAAAAACATTCACTGGGGCACATATGACAGAGCAACCTAATTGTGTGGCATGTGGTTTTTCTGATATGTTCATTTGCCAACAGGAAAGCAAAATACATACAAAGATGAAATACATGGTTTAGAACTCAAATTAATTTATTTTGCTTTATTAAAATTGAAAAAATATATGGTGCAAACCAACTTGTTATAATATTACTTTTCAAACTCAAGTCAAAAAACTAAAATGCAAACAGTGAAAAATGCCTCACAGTTACGTTCACCTTGGCATTCTTGCAACTGATAATTTTGTACCTTGCAAATCTTTCTTTGTTGAAATCAGCCACTTAGTTGAACTGTGATTTTCCCATCATGAATTAAAGCTATGTTTTCATATTAGTTTTTGCCTTGAAGTGATATTTAAAACAGTGGTTGTAGACACCAACAAAGCAATATTTATTGTCCTCATCAGTTTTAGAAAACACTGAGGTTTGCTTTGGCTTTATGAACAGAGGAATTTCTGAACTGGCTTTAGTGATCTCCTAGTCAACAGTTGGCTTGTGATAAATAAAGCTGAATAATCAGCTAGCCCTGGTTGTAATCAAATTTTTTACCAGAAGCATAGTTTGAGTTTGTGCTTCTGCTTGCCATTCGTTGAAAATAATTTTGTAGCCTTCCTTTTCAAACTGTGATGAAAAGTTAGAAATTAAAAGTTCCATTGTGTGGAAACAAAGAAAACTCAGGTACAGAATTTAAGTGGTTAGCTTATTGAACTACATTTATTTAGGACCTCTTTCCTTCTTCAATATTCAGGAATTTCTTGTGCAAGTTTAGCTTTTTTCAGGAGATTGCTCTTGGGATAAATAGTAGCTTTCATCTGATGGACCACTGAGAGTTAATTGTGAATTTCCTTCTTTTGGTGAAAAGTTATATCTGGCAGAGTTTAGGAGGGACTGAATGTGCTTAGGACTTTTTGACATAGTCAAATAGAATAGAAGTTACCTGTTCTATTTGAGCAGCTATGCCCCTATATTGAGGAGCTCTAAGAAGGACAGGATTTCCATTATCTCATCCTGAAATGCTGGATTTGGGGGTTGTGCTGTGACTCTTTTTTTCCCAGGCCTTTGAAACACCAGACTCATGTTGTGCTTGAAAACAAAGAGTTTGAAGAAAGTTTTCATCAACCTCTTCACATGAGAGTGTATTTCAAGCTTGTTCAATAAAAGACCTTGCAGTGCAAGTCCTTGTCTGGCAAGATAACAGCCTGAGTTCAATGTGCTCAGGGAATACTAATTAGTCTCTTCATTCAGATTTTCCTGGTTTGGTTTTTAGTTTGGTTGGTTTTTCTGCAAGAAGTCTGAATGTTTAGCATGTCGCCAACATTCTTTGTGGTTGTTCAGAAGAATTTAACTGCTTCATGGTGGCTTGGAGGTCCCTCTCATATTTATTTCAAGTATTTTCCAAATGAAGGCTCCAGATGATGTAAAATAATAATCTGTGTGTTTAGAAAAATGCTGTTCACACCTAAAAACTCCATGACAGTGGAAATCAAGTATACTTCACTAGCTTCAGAATAATGAAGCCATTGAAAAATCTTTAAACCCGGATGAGTACAAAGAACAATCTTGTCTTCTGAAGTTCAGTGCAGTGAAAAGCTCAAGTCATAGTTGACGAGGTGCCTCACAGATGTTAGCAGTGTCAAGCAACTGGCTATTGGTGACAGGAAATAGCTAAGGCAGCTCAGTGCTACAAGCAGTAGAAACTGTCTATATTGTTACTGGAATTGTAGTTTCCTCCTTTTTAACCATCATGTGTTGTGAGTGAATTTGTTTTAGCCCCCAGAAAAAAAGGTCTTGCTTTTATGTGGTCTCTGTTCATTTGGGAAGAATGGTACTGGTTAATGTACACACAGCTTCTCAGCAAACTGAAATATTTAGCTCGTCACTTGGGTAATGCAACTGCATTGGCTCATTGGCTGCAGGAAAGTTTTCAGCATGGCAGGATGAAAAAGGGGAATAACTTTGCCATGAAGGGCTATTAAAAAAAGACAACATGCCTGGCTTCGGAGTCTTTGAGATACAAATTTCTACAAGATGGGAAAATATTGGTAAGCATTTCTGTGCAGCTGCCCACTGCATTGCTGTCAGCCATTGCTGGAGGCAGGGCTGCAGCCAGGCTTTTACAAAGAACTGCTCTTTGGTCTGATCTACTATGCCTTTTCTTCTACATCTCCTTTTATATTATATTATGTGCAAAATGATTGTAACAAAAAGTGGGCTATCAAGAAATTTAATTATGCTGTGTTCATCTGTAAGGAAAAGCTATCCTTTGAAATGAAAGGCCCCAGCCAAGGTTTTGTCCAGCTCTGTATGTTGCTGTAGCTGGTGATGAACATTATGTGTGTATGTGAAGCATGAGCAGAAAACAAAAGTACCCATTATGGCCTTAGACTCTTGCCAGGAAAAATTGCTTAACAAAGTGAAATCCTTCTGTTTACCTTGAAGCATCTCTTTGGCTCCAGCTGATTTTTTTTTATCTCTGTAAACTATTTTATTCTGCTTTAATTTTCTACCAAGAAACCTGTAATCTTCCCATGCACTTCAAGCAGAGACAGTAGGTAGTTAAACCTTGTCTGTGTCTGATTTGAAAGGCTACTGCAGACACTTCTGTGCAAACTAAAAGACTCCACTGAGTCTCCACTGTAGGAGTGTGCAGTTTCTGTTTATTTTTGCATGTTCTTACAAATAGACAACTGACAAGTGGTTCCTAATAAATTATTAAGAATAATAAACAAAAAATTATACAAACAAACTTCCGAGCTTCTATTTGATATTTTTTCGCTACGTTGTTCTTTGAATCCAAGCAAGGGATATGTTCAGTGATGGTAACTCAAGCAGATTTCTTGTATGCTAATTTTTAAAATTATAACAGCCCTAGAATTCTTGGATGTGTCTTTGGAAACAAGGGTTACACAGCTTGAAATTTCACTGATGGTGTAAAAAAAACCCGTGTGGTGTAAAAAACCCCTGGATTTCTTCTTCCTTGTGTTTGATCTTGTAGGAATCACTCCTCATTTATTCCAGGGTAGAGGAGCACCGCTCCAAAGGCCCTGGCAAGTGAGAAGAGGCCAGGGATACAATCTACATAACAACTCTCTCGCCTCAGTAGACAACTTTTAAGCTTTGTGTTATACTGGGAAGTTCCACCACTGTCTCCATTGTGCAAAGAATACCTGTACATGTTTACAGATCAGATTCTCCCTCAGAAAGACAAAAACCCAAGATACAGTGAAGTCCCCTGTGGGCAAAGCTGTGATTTGAAACTTTTGTCTGAGAAAGAGGCATCAGGTCCATGAGAAACAGCAGCCATCTTGTACATATTTTCTTCACAAATATTTTCTCTCAGTTGTAAGTGCTTCAGTATTCTTACCATTTATTAAAATATAGACAAAGGAATTTCAAAAATATAGGAGCTTCACTATTATAAAATCTCTTAATTCTCCCTCTCTCCTCTGTCTTTCATCAGTTTTTAAATTTGGGTAAGTCTGTTCTTCATACCAGTAACTGAAGTGAATGAATCATGAATGTCACTTTCTTTTTTCAAAAAAAATATTTCTTTTTTCAAAGGAAAAAAGTTTGCTTCAGACCTTTTTTTCATGTAGTGTTTTGAGGTTTCGTGTTGCTGAGGACATTCAAGCATTGTCCTTACACAGAAACATTTATTCTGAAGTGAGCAATTTGTTTCATGCAAAATTTGAGATGTCTGGGGAAATGTTAATTTTGGGTTTCTTGGTAAAAGGCATGCAAATTATATGATTTTTCCCCATTTTAGATTCTAGTCACAGTGTGGCCTGTCATTGAAGCCTTGGTTAACTCTTTTTCTTGTTTTCATCCAGGATACTGGATCTGCACTCTTAGACCAGTCACAGATCCTTTCAATTTGGTAAAATTTTTATACCTTTGATTTAGATACTAGTCTTCTATTTTATTTTCAGTGTTGTGCTGCCCACAGTTTTTTTTCCATGTTTTTGACTTCCCTCTGACTTTTGCTGAAAATGAGTAGAGAACAACTGCCCAAATTCTCTGGTGTCAGACATAAAAGTCCCTTGCACAATCTTCCTTTCCACTGCCACTTAGTGACAGAAGATATACAGTGATGCAATATAATAATAATTTATTTTTTTAATTTTTGTTGTTGTTGTTGCCTTTTGCGTATATCTGTAGGGATTTAGCTCCTCTGGCACTTTCACTAGTTTAACTCCTCAGTTTAAGATTATTGTCTTTAATTTATTTCTGCTGCTGGCACAATGGCACATTCATTAACCACTGCAACCCAAGGTGCTTGAAAGAGAATTCTCTTTATCTGGTGACAGAGTTCCAACAGATTTTCCCTAACAGAGCATGGACTTTTACACAGCTCCTCCTCTGGATATTTTTGTGTGTCTGGACAGAGAGTCCACTAAAAGCTATGACTGACTGCTACAGGGAGACCAGTTTGGCTGCAAGATAGGGAAATCAGTCTAGACAGATCTGTCTGTGCTCACAGTATAAGATTATTTTGCCTATCTAAAGTCCTGTTCCAATTGTTTAGGGCATATTTATATTTTCATTGATGGCATCTTATTTCTTCAAGGATTAATATGAGAAGCAATAAGACTCCTCTAGCCTCACAACCTCTTACAATTCATAGGATGTTGGACATTTTAGGTCCTGTGCTCAGGGCTGTGAGTCTTGCTAAAGTAATTTGATTTCAATGGAGAAAGATGTTCCATATTCCCAATAAAGAATTCTGATGCGCAGAAGCTGAAGATTTTATGTTTATTCTAGTATTAGGTGTTTTAACATTTCATACTATGAGGGTATTTGATGCAAGATATGTCAAAAAGATGTGGGACTATTTGGGAAATACTAAAGGATAATGTGGACCATACTAAGGTACTACATTTTTGCAGAATCTGTCAGTGTCTTTCTTGGAATAGATTTGTGCATAACATGAGAGTAACCCCTGAATATCTGCAAGACTAGACTTGTAGGCTCTTAGGCAGAGAACCTGTCTTACAGTCTTGCACACTTCTTGGACCTCTTTTTGACTTTTCCAGGAAATTTTGTTGCCTGTATACAGTCTGCCAAGACATCTCATGTTAGTGGAAAGCAAGACTATGTCCAGCCAGTAGCATTTTAGAAAACCTTGCTGGAAAATGGTGTATCTGAAGTCATCATGTTAAAGTCAGATCCTCTCTGCAATAAGAATACAGCAGGAAAAGGTTTAGAGGAAGGAACAAAAATAGGCTGCTGTGTGAGGCAGAGACAGAAAGGTCAGGCTATTAGATGCTGTGCAGGAACAAACAAGGGATGATACAGTAGGTATAAGCAAAATTTTCCTTAGGTTCTGCAAAAGAATAAGCTCAAGGAGGTTAAAATGGCAAGACCGCTCAAACTGATGAAATGAAATCTCTTCAAAAAGCACTGACTTTCAGAACTCATTACTCAAGCATGCGTTTTAGCAGACATTGAATAAGAATTTCTGCTGCTGCCTTAAATAGAAAATTACATGCAAAAAGTTATAAAACTTAATGTTCCAGGATGAAAGTCAGACACTTCCTATTAAGGGTCAGGAAGACACTTCCTCTGGAGGTACACTTATAAGAGTTGTCCATTACACAACTTTTAAGCTTTCCATCTCAATCCAAATGTCATCAGTGTCAGTGTTTCTCTAGATGAACCCCCATTTGCCAACTGCTAGTCTGCTCTCTTCTAAATTTAAATACCCTTCTCAGATGTCTTAGACCCTAGTGTCCTAAAACTCATGTTTTTATTTAGTCATACACAAGGATAAGAAATAACAGGAAATAGTTTCCTTGCTGATATGAATACATACCTACTAACTTGTTTAGTTAGGATTATGTGTGTAGAGACAGTTTCCTGATAGTTTATTTTGCCTAAAAAATACTGTAGTCTAAATTCCATTCACCCCAAATAACAAAAGTTAGATTGAAGCAGTGGTCCCTAGTTTAGTCCCAGTGAATTTGTACATGTGAAAGCAATTCAATACTCCTACATTTTTTGCTCTGGTACTTACCATGAGAGAGAAAACTACCTGTTAAAGGCATTACTGATGCACCTTATTGTCTGTCCTGACTTGAGGAGATAGAAAGTGGATGGGACATTGTCAGAATGGACAACAGCAAGGTAATGGGTCATTGAGCAGTCATCAATGCAGAAAGCAGAAAAATGAAATTAATCCTTGGAGTATGAGAAAATCTGCTGCCATTTTCTAAAAAATTACTTCAATCAACTGAAAATTGTTTCAGCCAGTTTTCTAAGAGGCAAAATATTAAGTAAGTGTGGTCTTCCAGAGACACTCATTCCTGATCTGCTTTGAGGGGTAAGTATGAAAGCTATGTTTGACACCTTCCCTGAAATACTTGTAAAGAAGAATTTTGTTCACAAGGTAAGCATCCTCTTTTCCTTGATCCTCTACACCAGATGATCTGTATGATCTGTGATCTCTCCATCACTGTGTTGGCAATGGCACATTTTGGGCTGTATGCCAAAGCTTGAGTCATGGAAGTTGAGGTGTGTAGAAAAAAGCTTTGGTACACCAATAAAGCTGTATCTCTGAGTGGTAAAACTGTATATCTCTTATTTTATTAGGTAGATTAATTACAGGGTTGTAGCTATCACCCTGCAGTTAATTTACAGGAGTATTTATTATTTTTCACTCTTTTACTTAAATTGATCTCTTAAAAGTGAACTTATTTTGTGCATGGAAAACTAAAATGAACTTTTCCAAGCCATTATGTTACTCAAAGAAGTAGCATTTCTTCAAAAATACAGATGTATTCCTATGGGTTTATGCAGTCAATAGCTCAAAATAGCTTGTGTTTACTACAGTACAGCAATCACAGACATAGTCCTTCCCACAGAGGATCTTTCTTAAGTTTGAAAGACGCCAATTTTGAAATCAAAGGATCTGGCTCTTGTTCGCATGGCTGTGCCAAGAGGCCTTATAGTGGCTGCAGAGGACATTGCAGAGACCTCCTGGTCTTGGGCACTGAAACATTAGACCTTCACAGTGTGTGACCTGTCTTCTGGCCTGGGTGCAGCAGAGCCCTGTGATCCTTTCCCATCAGTGTGCTGTAGAATCCACCCCTGGTCTTTGGACCCTTTGATTGAGCATTTCAGCTAGATTCTCCTGGCAGTACCATGTGGATTTCTTTGCATTCTTAATATTGTCTTATATCCATGTTGCTATCTTACTGAAATTTTTTTTTTTCAGTATCTGGCTATGTGACGACTTCATATGTGTAGGTTCATTTACAGTACTTCATCACTTGATATGCCGCATAAAGTTGCCTTTTACCATAGTCAGAGAAGTGTGCTTACCTGATTTGTATGCACTGGGGTTGTACACATTTTGAAGCAATGTCTCTTCAGTGTGAACTAGAACTTCTCCAAAAAATGTTGAGCAAAGTCATTACTGTAACAACAATTTTCATTCCCTGTTGGGAGTGTTCAATGCTCCAGCAATAACCTATGAGTAGAGATGCTTCTAATTTGCAGCTCCCAGGAGCAGGAGTTTTCATCCTTTACCTCTGATATCTCCTTAGGAGTACTTCAGATTAGTACGTTTCATTTATTTGGTATTCCTTATATATATATATATATATATATACACACACACACACATATAAGAATGAATGGGCTAAGTTATTTAATTTGACTTGTAGCCTAATTTCTGTTTATATGGTGATGATTTCCATCCCCACTCTATCATTGTTCAGCTGTAATATTTCCTTCACTTTGAAGCCAATTTATTGAAGTAATTTGCCATGGAAGGTTCTGAAACATGTTATTTATGAGTGCATTCTGTCACCCTCAGACAATATTCTGAGATGATGTAATATATCTGTACATAACATTTCTATATTTATATTTCTATATATGCTTTGTTTTTTCCTTCTATATTTTTCCCTTAAAAAATATAAAGTATAACAATTATTTTATTTTGTGCTAGAGTCCTGTAAGAAGACACATAAAAGCTCTGCTCCATTTTTTAAGTTCTAATCAATTCAATTGAGTTCATAAGCCAGCTCCATACTTATGTTTGTTATATCTGGATTAGTAATTTCAAAGCGTTTTTGAGACTATTTTCATTGTTAGGAAGAGAAGTGACTTTTTTTAGAATTCTTCAATGGCTGAGTTCACAGTTAACATGACATATGAGACTCATTTCCTCATTTGTTACTATTTAAATATACACTTATCCTCCCACTCTTCCTGAGAAAGTTCTGTTTCTTGTAGATTCTCTGCCCAAAAACCTCTATAAAAGCTAACTTAGCTCCTTCATCTGACAGACAGCGTGCAGTCCCTTTGAACCATGAATAGGAGCAGTTGATGTCTGTGAAGGTCATGTCTCCATGGACATTTGATAGGGGTTCCTGTGGCAATGCTGTGAATGTTCTGTGCACCAGCCAGGCACTCTAAGTTTCCTTACAGTTGTGGAGAGGAATGGGCACTTCTTGGGTGCATTTCAGCTGCACTGAAAGCAGACACATTAAAGGGGTGGATGGGTTGCTCTCTCTGCCTGTGAGTTTCTCGCTTTCCCTGGTTCTGAAGCCAATCCCTGCCTGGTTCCAAGCATACCTCAAAGCTTTTCAGAGCTGCAGTGCCTACCTACAACTTCTGTGCAGCTTGCAGAAGTGACTGGGGTGCAATGTCCAGACATCCTACCTGCTGGGAATAGGTGCTATTCACTTGATGGGACTGCATTTCCTGGCTTCAGGGATTCTTCCTTCACCCCAAGATTTTCACCACTGGTGTTCTCTGTTGGAGAGCTCATTCTACACTCAGAATATTTGTAAATGATGCTGTATTACACTGGTTGGAAGTAGTGTTTTTTATCCCAGCTGCCTCTTCTTTTCTTATATCAGTGCTATTGTGTGATCTCCTGGACTTTGAGATTTGCATATGTAAAAACTCTTACCCTGGGTTTAGTCATTTTTAAAAAATTGCAAGCAGTCACAGTGCATAAGAATAAGAATACTTACTTGCAGAGTGCTATTTAATGAAAACTTGCCAAGAGTATCTTCTTCTAGAGATTTAATGAAATCCAAAGCTGTTTGTGATGACCCTATAATTAAAAGGAAAATGTTCTCTTCTCTTGTAGTCACTCATGTATTGATATGCTCAGTTGCAGCAAATTAAGTTGCATTTGAAATTTTGTTTCCTTCATCATGTTTGCTGGAAGATCCACACAGAGTGTTTTAATGTGTTTCCTCATCTTAGCTTTCATTGAGTTCCTTTGATATTTATTACCTGATGTTGGTAAAACCATTCTGATTTTTTTTTTTGCTTGTTTTGCTTTTAATTCCAACCTGAATTCCACAACATTTTATTATTCCTACTTCACGTAAATCATTGTTTTCTCCTATTGTCCTTTAAGGAAAACATCAGGAAAATATTACTCAACCTTTGTAGAACACCGTCTCCTAAATGGAGAACTATTTTCAGTCTTGCAGACAAAATAGCTACTGTCCAGTTCTTTTAGAGCAAATGTAATTATACATTTTTTTCTAGTTTGTTTGGTGTGTTTTTTTATTTGGGTGTGGGTTTTTTTTTGTTTTGTTTTGTTTTTTCTGACAGAATCATAGGTGAAATAGTGGATTTGGTGCCCAAGAATTTTCAAATGTGTCAGTGATTTTTTTTCCTTCCTTATAGCTTTACAAAGCAACATTTCTCCCAGCAGGAAAAAAAAAAAAAAAGTGCAAAATTTTGATGCTTCTTCTGTGCTTTTTCAAGCAATGCTTCTGCTCGTTGTCTCCCATGTTGACTTTATAGTCCAGACTCTCTCTGTGATAAATCTACTTGATAATTTGGTTAAAATATAGCAATTAACAGACAAATGGTGTTCTTAAGATTTAGCAATTGGTTAATCAAATACATTTGTCCACTAGCTAAGTCATACATGATTTTAATATAACCTCTGTTTTTTCTAATTTGTCTTTTCCTTGTTCTATTTGAATACTTAATTAAAGCAATCAATTCTGTGTATAAATGAGACACAAGTTATGAGGGATGCAAGAGTCCAAGCTGAGCTCTGCTGCACCACGTTGAGAGCATAGAACATGGTCAAGGCTCTCTTTACTCCACAGAGAAAGGTCTGGGGATTTTTCAGAATTTTTCTTTGCTGGTCTGCAAGAGAGCTGCTAAAGACATGAATGGAAATGTCAGTACTGAACAGCAGTTTGGATCTGAACTGAAAAATTTTGTTTCCTCTTTAAAATAATTTCACTGCTGGTGGTTTAGAGCAGGCAGGTTATCAGGTTATTGGTGTTACAGGGACTTCAAAAAACAGACTGGGAGCAGGGGCAAGAAAGGTCCAAAACCTGAGTGGTGACATCTGGACAAAAGCTTCCTCTTCCTACGCAAGTAATGGATGAGAATACACCTGAGCATCAGTGCCCGCTCTGAGTTTTCCTTGGCAGTGACCTCCCCCTTTCCACTTGGCTGCCAAGGGAGGTAGGAAGGGTGATTTTCTAATTTAGGCACCCAAATCTGGTACTGACAATTGGCAAGACATGAATGGTGACATAGTAATGGGTTTGTCCTTATGAATTTTCCTGTGAGATGCCAGTTAATACTTGCCGATGGTGGTGTTGATGGGGACTCATCAAGTTTAGAGCAGGAAATTTGAGATCATACCTTGGTGCCACCAAACTGTGCAATACTGAATGCATTGGATTTGGTATTTCACCCATTGCTGTGCAATGCAGCAAGATATACATTCATCCTGCCCTAGCCCTCCTGACTAGTGCTCTCTGCGAGCACTTTGGGATGTGTAGGGAAAAGATGCTTAGGTCCACAATTTCAGTTTACCCCACTTGCAAGAAGAAATTCAATTATCTCCATTATTGCAGGGAAACACAGAGGTGAAAGGAAGGTGTTACTAAGAAATGAATGTGGAAAGCAATTTGTCGTTTTCATGTCCAAATCCATATGACAGTGATACTCTCTCTTAATTGAAAACTGTTTTTCTGCAAAAGAAAAAGAAAACCTGTCTTCTTTACCTCACAAAGTTAATTTTGGTTGTTAAAGAAAAGAGTTTTTGAAGAGACTTTAATGATTATTTAAGACTGCTTTTACTGAGAGTTTCCCCTGGATCTCTCGCAATAGAATTAAATAGTGGTCTGAGTAACTGATTATTAGCTATTACTGGACACAGCCTTTTTTTCCTTAAGATCAGGCATCACACAAATGGATTTATCAGACTTCTTCACTCAGAGAAAGAGAGCTTGCCAAGGTGTACATCTGAGGGCATGTCTGGGCTGTGCATGGTGGTAAGAATCCTTGCCTGAGGTCTGGATATGAGCCTGTTCCTGGCTCCAGATCTGGTGTTCTCAGGGTTGGTTTGGTGATCCTCCAGAATCCTTTGTGCCTATGCCCCCATTATGCAGTTATATTGCCCCCATATTTTTATGGAAAACTGTTGGGTAGGAGCTAATAGAAAGTGTCTCATCAGGTTCAAAGTGATGTCTTATTCCTGAAGAGAGCAAAAGGAGTTTTAATGGAGTTTTCCAGCAACTTAAATATTCACACTTCTGTCAGAGCTTGCCAGGAGGAATAAGACAGCTGTCATGAAACTGTACACAGCAGATGGTCTACAAACTCCCCATAACTTTTACTCAACTCACCTTCTAATCCTACTGCCACCACTGAACCCTGACTGCCATCCTAAAACAAAAACCATCAAGGAAAAGGGATCAGCTACTGAGCAAGGCTTTCTTTCCCTAATATTGCATTTGTACTTGTAAGTGCTGTTCTGGCTGTCCTAGCAAGATTAGATCAAGGAAGCCCCTTCCCAATATCCAGGGGAGATTACTTGCTGAGGGGGTATGCTTTCTTAAAGTGATCTTTTTTCCTGAAGCTGACTTGTATGACTCAGCCAGGCACAGAAAAGGGAGAGTATGTGGGTGTGAGAGGTTTGCAGAAAACTATTGCACTCTCAATATTCTGTGTTTCTTGTCACCTGTCTGTAGTTTCAGAAAATCCAAAATTTAACTTTGGATGGGAAACAAAGCATAGTTTTTAAATATTTTTTTCTTTATTTTCATTTTCTGAGATGCTTTTCTGAAAGTATACTTAACTGACTTCAAAAAATATTTGAGATGTGATTTACACAGAGAGAATGATATGAGTCCTTACCTCAAAGCAACAAGTGCAGAAGTGCCATGTTTGGCTTGTCTTGCAGGAAAACAGAGAGATGGATATTTGTGTCTTTTGTCTGGGCAAAATGCTCCTAAAGATACTGTTCCTGTATTTTTGGGAGGGGTTTACTGTGTGGTTTGGTCAGGAGTCTTTGGGAAGGCTTTATTTAATATTATTTTTTTTTAATAGGTTTCCCCTCAAAACATGTGAGACCAGCTTCTAAATGAAGGAGACAAATGCAGATACCATTTGGTTATCTGACAAGACCAGTGTAGGTAGAAGAGAAATAAAGTTGGAGTGGAGACACAGTGGATTTCCCTGAAGGGGAAAAGCTTCTGGAGTGTTTTAGCAACTTCACTCATAATCTGGGAGTATTTTGGTGGCAAAAGAATAATGTAATATGGCCAACACCAACAGCAGGGGAAAAGGCCATTTATTTAGCAACAGAGAGAGTGCCATGGAAAATGAACTGGGAAACTATAGCGGAGAAACAACCTGGAGTATTGAGTGGTGAGAAGCCAGGTGAAATTAAAAAAGGTTTACAGCACAAAAGGAGACAGAAGACACAGGTGAGAAAATATGAGAGGATGAAGAAACTAGGAAAAGGGACTTAAGAGCTTTTTTTTATTATTTTCAGAAAGGAAGAAGACAAGAAAGAATAAGAGAGGTAATTGTAGCAATGAAAAAAAGAGGTTAAGCCAGAAATAGTTAGAAGAAAAGGGATTTTGTAAGAAAAGTAGGGTTAAAGAAATGTTCTTGGAGATCAAACAGTAAGTAAATTTGGTAAAATATTAGACAGAAAAATGGAAGAGTGGAAAAGAAAGTTGAATAAGGCAGAATTAATAAGTAGAGTGAACGAGTCAAGGAGAACAAAGTCAAGGGAGAGAATTTCTGTGCTCTAGGAAGCATGATTCTGACCTATTTTGATAAAAAGTGTCTTTAATTTACTGAACAGACAACACCAAGGGGGTTTGAGGGAGCCAGTCTGGCTGACTGAAAGGAAGTGATGCTGCCTGAAGCTCTGCAATGGGGAGGGCAAAGGGTGGCTCTGAATCGCCAACCACAGCAAGGAAGCCTCACCAACCTTTGAAAAATTCCATAGGGACTTTTACCAGCCCCTCTCTGTCTAGTAACAGGGAAGTAGAGGGTCAGGTTTCAGTTTTTAAGGAACAAAAACACTGTCTCAAGCTGCACCTAAAAACCTGGTGAAGTCAAATCACTTCCTGGGCTGTACATCCCTATTTCCCAAGTTGGGGTGAAGTGAATTAGGCATGGAATGGTACTGAACACAAAGAAGGAAGAAGAAGGGGAAAAAAACAGAATAAAAATAAAATAATTTAAATTAAAAGGGGCATCTGCACCTCTAAAATACCACTTATACTGCAACCCTAGGCACTTTTGGTGGTGCCCTGCAGGACTCATTCGAGTATTCCAGAGTCTGTCTTGGACTGGAAAGCCTGAAATCACACACGGTATTCTACATGAGGCTTTTCATCTGAGGCAGAGGCTTTGGGGTTTATATGCAAATAAACCCTGATGGTTATAAAGAGAGAGCAAATGTTAGAAAATATCTCTAGTTACTTTGTTATTAAGTTTTCAAAATATATGCTTTTCCATTTTAGCATAACTGCATTAAGTGTTGCAACTCTGATTCAAGAAAAATAATCTTCAAATGGTCTAAAAGCATGTAGTTTAAAAATGATGCCCACTTAAGAAGTAATTTCTTTAATTTGATATTTAACTCCTTTCTTCTCTTAGATTCCAGAGAGCTTTTTGTAAGGAAAGGAAGTTTTGCCATATCACATGTCTGATATTACAGAGATTGAAAATAGCAATATGTATCAGACCAAGTTAGTATTACTTTGTGCTTAACCATGTTTCTGCTTATCTTCTCTTTTACTATGAAATAATACAGCTTAGTGCCATATATTTATGGTTCACCCACTTTTGATCAAACAAACCCCTCTTACTTGAGGCAAGAGAAAACTCTGTTAGACACAGATATAGACAAAAAATTACTCAGGATATTTTTCTTTTCTCAGGGATAATGTTAATAGTGTGGCGCCAAAACTTCATTCAGAGGCTGCCCTGAGGCCCCTTGGGGCTACATTTTTTTAAAAAGCAGCCAATAACTCTCGCCTCCAGAATGGCAAAACTCATTTCACTGACTCATCTTTCCAATAACAGTCACATCATCCCTTTGAAAACAAGCAAACCCAACCACCACATCCAAACAATTTCCTTGAATGGAGTGTCAGGGAGGGACTGAGCTTTTATTTTACCTACCAGCTCTACAGTGACAGTCAGAGGTGCCTGGGGGGTACCTCAAGGGGTGAGAGAATACACATGAAATAAAATCGTTGTAGTGCTACCTTATGACATTAGTATCCCTACAGCCTTAAGCAAACCCTGCTGTTATCACAGGGAACTTTTGCTCTGCATTACCCAATGCATACCATTTGCATTCCAAATTCCCATTACATAAAAATTTGTCATCCTCACTTGTTTTGCTACGAGCTGGGTAAGCTCTTTAGGGCCGGGCCTCGTGATCTGGACACTGGGTTCATTTAGTCGTGGTAGGGTCCACTTCCCTGTGATTTCTCCCTTGACTTCTGACTGTTAGCAAAGTTCCTCTATGCTTCAGCCTACGACTTATAAAATAGGATCCAGGACATTTACTAGCCAAAGAATAAGCCATTAACCCTTATGAGGATCTTGCACACCGGTAAGAGTATCCAGAGGATTAGGGAAGACCAGTAGATCTGTTAGAATAAATGGCTGATAATGATAATGTAAGAGCTGATAATGTAAGAGCCCTCTCTGGCTGGGTGTGTCCCCTTCACCAGGCACACCCACACAAATCACGCAGTGAGAAAAAGGTTCTTCAGTCTCTCCCTACAAACA
Source organism: Parus major (assembly GCF_001522545.3). NCBI lineage: Eukaryota > Metazoa > Chordata > Aves > Passeriformes > Paridae > Parus > Parus major. The sequence continues at coordinate 61,509,998 of NC_031768.1, read as the reverse complement.
TATATAAGTGCATTAATACTTACTTTTAATTTAATAGTAATTAATACACATATTTAAAATTAATACACACCTACCTGATCTAGTGGAAGGTGTCCCTGCCCATGACAGGGGGTTTGGAACTAGATGATCTTTAAGGTCTCTTCCAACCCAAACCATGATTCTATGATTTATCAGCTGTCCTTAAAAAAGTTACAGAAATAGACACAATGACTCCTGTGGTCCAGTTGATAAGGTTCTGAACACTATAAAATGTTCATGATTATAAAATGCTCCAGATGGAGATATTGCAATCTAGATACAGAGTATGATAGGCATGAGGTTGCTTGCAATTTTTTTTGCATAGTCCAACATACCCAAAAGAGCATCTTTAACCAAAGAAAAAGCTCACATTTACCACAAGGAGATCAGTAGATGTGTGGCTGGTATGTATACTTAAGGACAAGCTGCTACATCACAGGAAAGATTTAAGGCTCTTTGTAACCTGGTCATGTTAGTATAATTTGCTCTTGGCCTTGTGGAACTGAATAATAACTTGCCTTACAGAAAGGATGATGTGAAGATACACTGTTTTTTAAGCACCTTCACTAATGCATATGAAAGATAAGATGATATCTCACACTATCAGTGCAGCAGAAATCAATGAGGTTACATTTCTTCACTGTGGTATCTGCAAGTACCAAAATACAGAATACAGTTACCCTCTCCTGAGCTGACATCAGTGTGACCATTTCCACAGTGATATTCCTTGAGAAGCAGAGAGACAATTTTCAGGGTATTGAGGTCTCTATCATCATTCTTCTTTTCTTACAGATTTTTCTTTGAATTTTAAGTTCACAAAGTGAGGGATGAGAAGCACCACTGACACATGGAGAGAGCAAAGGCATTACTTTTTCAGTCTTAGGGTCTTTCTCAAGATATTTTAAGATCAAGATATTTTCAGTATGTGGCAAAATAATTGGAAGTGACGTTTATCCTTTTTAGAAATTTTCAATGGGCCCTGGCTATTTCCATAATGCTTACTTTAGAACTAAGCCAGTTCCACACAGAGGAAAATTTAAAATAAATCTTTGTCTTCAATGTTTCTCAGCACCTATTATTTTTTAGACTTCAGGAAGGTTTGCTTGAAACATAACAATTTTGCAAATGGCATGAACATTATGTCAGCATTGGCAATAACATATGATACCGTTGTTCCTTGTAAGGTGTTTTTGGGGGGCTGTTTGTGTTGTTTTGTGGTGCCCCTTAGTCCCCACCCACACCTGCTGCTGTGTCTGACGGATGGAAAGATTGGTTTTGTCTAATTTTACCACCCACTCCGAAGCTGTCGGTTCATAACTTCTGCTGAGAGTCTCTACTTCATGCCAGATTTTGTCAATGGCAAAGAAGCCTAAAACCCAGCCTTTATAGTGCTAAGGCCTTTTGCAGAAAATTCCTTACAGAAAATCACCAAATCACAAAAAAAAACCCCAATCACCCCCTGAACTCACTCTATGTATGGCAGTGGCCTACACGACTTATTTAGTTTTCCTTTTTTTTCTATCCCTGCTCACACATTTGTATGTATGCACATGCACGTGTCCATACACACTCACATTTTGAGGACTAGCAGAGCAATTCAATGTTCCCATTCTGATCCCCTCTCTAAGCTGTGAAATTGTTAACAACGACGACGATTAAATCAATATCACAGGTGTCTGACTGGGAATTGCTGAGACTAAAACTCAAAAACTGTAGTTTGGTGCTTTACAAGCTCCATCTATTTCTTCATCAGGCATCTACATGTCATACTTTGAGGCCTTTCCAAAGGCACTGCAAAGACAGGCTTTGCATTTTGGAAAAGAAAATAATGCAAGAAGTTTTTGGAAAAACATTAAGTTTACTTGCTAATGAAATTAAAAGGCAGGGGCTGGAGAATCTCTGTAGGATTTATCCACATCCAGGTCCTGTTGTATTTCCTGAAAGCCATGCACCACACTGAGGACAGTAACATTTCAGCCTAGGTAGGCGCTGCCTGTGTGTGTCTGTGCAGCACAGAGAGACTCACGACTACAGCAGCCCTGCTCCCTGTGCCCTGCCTTGCAGGACTCCAGGACAGGCTGCCTCTGGCTCCCCCCTGCTACCCTGCTGACATCACTGCAGGAATCCCCACTCTGCCAGTTTTTGGGAGCTGCCAGACCTATGTAACCCTAGAATTGAATGAGAAGGGAAGAGAACAAATCCAGAGCTTTGTTATCTGTGTCCTATTCAGTCTTGCCTTTCCCTGACTGAATTTGGTCAGTTCCAAACAAGTTTGTTAGAAGTGTCACAGGATGTTTAAAGGGCAAGCATTAGTCATACTTGTGCAGAGCAGTGTGGTGAGACTAATAAGAGGCTTGATTCATAACCTGGATTAACTGAGGATACTTTTCAATGGGAAGGTAAAAGGGGCAGCTCCAACATTAAAGAGTACATAACACTTAACAACTGTTCCTCTCCTGCAGAGAAATCAATTTGTGGTATACAAAACTGGATTAAGATGACAGTGCCTGTCCTCATGTGGAATAACATGTGACTTGGTGTTGACAGTTATCTCCATCAAGGACAGAGTCTTCATACAGATGTTCTTGGTTTTATGGAAATCTTAAAGCACGTGAAGTTGAGGAAGATGAATAAGTCTCTGCAACTCAATTTGCTTTGCAGAGGAAAGTTTCATGCTAGAGCTGCTGGCCTGAATAAGAGACAAAAAATAAAAATTACTTGCTTCAAAGCTGTAGCAACAGCTTTGCCCTGTGCTTTGCCCAGTTCTACAGTGAATGGTGACATTTGACAGTCTTCTCACTGTGAAGGGAAATTTAACACAACTGTGCTGGCGTCTTAAAGGTCAACTGTCCCTCTCTGACATTCCCTTCTTTAGTAAGAAAGCTGGCATCACTGCATGTGGGAACAGTCGTGTTCATCTCAGGGTCTGCCCCCAAATAGCCTGCACTATTGTGCACCATTGCATGAGTCCATTAACACATCCCTCTCAAAAGCCCACCATTTGAATTTCAAGATAATTTTAAGATCAAGTATATTTTAGTCCCATACAAACCTTCATTCCCTTTCGTTTTTAATGTGGAAAATTATTTGCATTGGAAATATATTGAGATTGCAGAAAGAGCTCACAGGATCATAGAAATGATGGTTTCAAAGGGCTCTAGTCTGACTTTCCACTTAAAGCAGAAGTACCATTGATGCTGGGTCACATGAGAAGCAGTTTTGTACAGTAAAGTCTTGAAAATCTTCCAGGCAGGAGATGCTACTGCATCTCTGGATCCTTGTTCTAAGGATCTGCACTACCCTCCAAAGGAAGAAATTCTTTTTGCCAGAGGCAAGAAATTCCATAGCAATAGAAGTTTCCCTTGTTAACGATGTTTTTGATTTGTCACATGGCCAGAGTCCTCCATTTGGCACACACTCAGCTGACTGGTATGAGTTGATGTTGCCTTTCAACAGTGTGAATTACAAACCTGTTATGAACTTAGATGGCAAAATTCATGCCTGCAATGATTTGTAGCAAATTACTTGCGCAATGACATCATTAAAGCACACTGAGAACTTCTTTTGGCTTTTCGCTGCATAAATAGGTGGAAGTCCTTGGAAGAGAGCATGGAATGGAGTAACTCCATACAGTGTGGAAAGCTTAGGCTGTTGCTGTTTCTGTTGCAGGGGGGGAGAGAAAGGCACCTGACTCCCTGTCTCTTTCTCAGACCTTTCACTGTGCCAGTGATTCCCCACAGAGCAGAAAGGTGGTTTGGTTCTTCACACAGGTACCAAACCAGGACCCTGTACCTAAGCTCCCTTGGTGGCTTCATTAGTCACCGCACACCAGCTGGGCTGCCATCGTCTGTATACATGGCTATATGGGTGATGTTGTCATCTTCAGCCACCACGGGATGGGATCTAGTGGTGGCTAGTGCTGGGTGGAATTAGTTGCCATGGGAGCACTCTGTGGTGTCACAGCTCTCCTGCTGCACTGTGGTGTGGAGAGGTGCTGGTAGTTCTGCTGCAGATGCTGGTAGGGTCTACTGGTGGATTTACATACGGGTGTTTCATTTCTTGTCTGTGGTTTTGGAGGAATATTGCTTGCACTCTTCAGCAGCTGCAGTGCAAGAGGGTTGTCTGTCAGTGCTAAGTGAGAGGATTTCTTTGTGCAGCTAAATCTTGCCAAGTGCTGTGGAGTTTGCCATGACACTTAATCGCTACCTTACACAGACCAGTTACTTGGCATAGTCCAAGGGTGATTAAATTCAAAAGTTCCCGAAATACTTCACCTGGTCTGACTGAGGGAAAAAGCCAAGAGAGTGTATAAACCAAACTAGTATCACTACACGTTGTATAAATCTTCCCTGTCTGATGCACAAAAAAATCTCAGCAATCTTTATTTATTGCTTACTTGCATCTACACAGATGCTTCTGCTTCTCTGTTAGGAAAGGAAGTACCAAACCTCTTCCTCTGCCTGACACTGCCTGTGGGTTTTCTCCTTCACCTTTCTACAGAGGAACTGGTGCAAAATTTCAGTTCTTCTGAGATGTTAGAGTTGGGGTTTTGCACACTGAAGATTTGCAAGTCTTGATGTTTATATCAAAGCATCAAGGATTGATATGATTTATCATATCTATGATATCATCATAGAGTTCAAACTTTTCAATTTTTCCCATAGCTGGTGCTTTAATGCTCTTTTGAAGGACTGTGCCTGCTCCTGGAGCCATGTGTGCAATTCCTGTTGACTTTAATAAAAACTGTACTGGGTATCTGAGACAGAAATAATTTCATCATATTGTTTTCCTTTCTGCCCCATATTGCTGTATCCTGTAGCATCTGTTTAATAAACTTCTTTCTCCCACTGGAGATTCTCTTCAATCCACAATGGGCTGACGACTGCAAGCCAACTGACTTTTTTCATTTAAAGTATTTTAGCTGAATATTTGGGTCACAAAGAGTGAGATCCCAGCCACGATTTTGCTTTATTGATGTCCACCTGCCTTCACTGAATTCTTCACAGGATCCAGCTTGCAGTGGTCACCTGCAAAGTTCATGCTGTCCTTTTTGCTTTTGTTTTTTATCTGCAGGAGAGATGGTTGCATCCCATTTAAAGGTGAGTTTTTGACACCTCTGGAGCAAAAGCTGCTTATCAGATGAAATTCCTCCATGATCCACACCATGATTGCTAATGTGGGCTACAAGCATGGGCTGTGTCTCAGTTTGCTTTCCCCTGTGGCATGAGCTGGGATCACACTGCTGTAGGTGTCACTGTGATGGAGAAGTGCCCTGAGATGAAAGCAACAGCCCCTGAGGTGTGACCTCTGCATTTTTCAGGGAGCAATGGGGGGTTGAGATGGCAGGGACACATAGCCTGGGTTGCCACAGTTGCTGGAGATTAGAGCCACACCGGGCAGCCCCAGCTCTATAGCTCCTGTTGGGTGGGATTTGTGCCTGAGGCATGCAAGATATTGATTATTCTGGTTTTGAGTAGGCAGCTGAAAAATATTTCGGCCACGATTTCAGTTGGAACTTCTTGTTTGTTTTTATTTCCTCCAGTTTTGAGCACAATAATGCAGATGTTCACTTTCAGTCGTACGTCAACCTGAACATGAAGTTTTAAGGGTATTTGTGTGTTCAGGCTTGTTTGTTTCTGTTTCCCTTCAATCCTATTATTCCTCAAAAAATTCTGCTGTCCTTAGGAAGACTGAGGGATTTTTCTGGGCTTCCTCTAGAGGAAATGTGCATGTAAAATCATGGAGATATAACCACTCTCTGGGACTGATCTCTGCTGTCACTTTCCTCAGATGGCAGCTCTTTCTTGGTTGCTGTCAGGGAACCAGGCATTTTCTTCCCTTTCATCTCTCCCCTGCAGACCCACTGGGAGCAGATGATGACTACAGGCTAACAGGAAGCTTTTCAAAGACAGGTGCTTGCTGCCCAGGGCATGAAGCATGCTAATTTTCACTGAAGGCTTCACTGATGCTCACAGTGAACAAAAGTTCAGTTAGGAGGAGGCTTTCCTTCATATATAAGAAATTGGTTGCTTTTAAAATTGAATTTATTTTGTATGGAAATATCATTTCTAAGGGTGAGTGGCTGATGAAGCCTTTTCATCCTCCATGACTAATCCTAACTCTGCCCACATCTGTTGTGACTGAACATTTTACCAAGTCACGGCTGCTCAGTGACTTATTTTAAAAGAGTGTAGGTGACTCAGTTCTAGTGGCCTCATGGTGAAAGGTTATGCCATGGTTGGTTGCAATTAAGTGAATTACAGCAGGGGTGGATGTATCTTCCGGAGTAAGACCTCCAGTCACGGGCTGCAGGTGCCAGCCAGGGCAAGCCAAGGAAACTTGTGCTGATAATATTAATGCCAGATCACTCCTAGTCCAGGAGATGGTGGTAATCCAGTGCCTGCTGTGTGCGTTGCATCCAGGTGGAATGATGAGAAAAAGAAGACGCTTTGGAAAGACTTCTGCTGGGTAACACAGGGATTCTACAGTGATGAGTGTGTGTTCTCCTTCAGCCCTCTTGAAGCCTGAGGAAGCGAAGTTGCTCATGCAGGCTGTTTGCACTTTTCCACCAGAAATGTGGAGCTGTGGGAAGCACAGACCTGTCTCAGCTTCTGTACCAACTGCATGCCAGATAGGATTACAGAATAGGAACATGGAAGATTTATTTTGCTGTGTAAGTTTGAAGTTTCTCTTTGTTTAGAAATTGATTAACTTAAAAGTAATAGATTTTAACCTATGGGACAGCTGAGATACTTATTAAATGCTCCATGATTTACTCTATCTTGTCATTGGTGCTTCTTTGGGTGTGCCACAGTTTAAACTCATAGCGAATGGAGAAAAGCTCTCGTGAGGATGTATGTAAACAGTATGCACAGAGGGGGTAGAACATCTTCTTAGCACCCTTTAATCCCAAAGACAGAGTAGGAGTCCAAAGCAATCCATCAGGCTACACTGCTGCTAGCAGCATAGACAAAAAATAAAGGCTTGCAGGGTCTTACTAGAGAGGGTAGAAAGGAAAGGTGTGCTGCAGATACATGTGGTATATTGTCATCTGAAATCAAAGGCAGGAGGAGAAGGAGGACAGGAAAAAAAACTATGGGAGTCCCTGAGCTGGGAAGTACAGAATTACTGCATGTTCTGCTCAAGGTCAACATCCATGAGCAGGACTGAATTGTGCTTCAGCCTAAAAAATTATCAACACCCACATTCAGCTCTGTAGATAACTGCAAGCATTTTGTAAGTTAAGGTTATCATTCTATCAATATCATGTGGCCTGAAGATCTAGGCTAGTCCTAGCTTCAGCCCTGTATTAGGGTGAACAATGCAAGGGTGCGTGGGGCTCCCTTATTGGGCAAGGCAAGTCCCTAATATGATTGTTCATAATATTTTAGTGATGGAATAATAGCTATAGGACTTTGCCTAAGATCCGTTGTTGCTGAGAAACCTGTTTATCTAATTGCTGTCAGGCAAACTTTTGGTATATAAGGGAAGTCAAATGAAACATCCCCCTGCTGGCATTCCAACTGTTTAGCTCTTGCTCTGTTATTTTCTAAATTTATTTTGTAACCAAAGCAAAGCCATTGATTTTCTTAAATCATTCTCCTGACTAAGCAAGGGGCTCTGTTATCTCTGAGCCAGGGAAGCATTCTGTCTGTATCAATTCTGGATGGTGCAATGATTCATAGACATTATAAAACAGAAAAAAGCTCAAAGTGAGCAAATTAAGTTAAATTCACAGGAATCAGGCTGAGCTAGCTGCTTCAGGTCATTAAGATGTTGATGTGTTGCTCTGGTTACTGAAATGATGGATCCCAGCTTTAAAGCTTCCACACTCTCTTAATTTTGTCATTCTCCCCAGATCAGAACCACAGGTAATGGTTTATGGTAGAGTTGCTGCAGAGCAGGTATTCAAAGTGCAGAACTAACTCTACAAATCAATGCTGAGTTTAAGATCTAGTCTCTTCATAATCCGAAGAGAAATTGTAGTCTATTTACCTACGGACTCTAAAGGCTTGAAATCCACCTTAAAACAAGTATCTCAGTTTTGTGGCCCTAGCTACTTCTTGATGTGATCTCAAAAATTGCTCTTTAGTAATTATATTGCATGAGTAGCATGATGGGGGTTTCTTTATTATCATGAATGTCTGCAACCAGATGTGCTTCTTTCATTAATTGACTTTCATTAATTGACTTCACATTAGGAACAGGACTCATGTGAATTTGCCCCAGGTGCTTGTAATCTAACTTAGGTGTCACTGCTGTGACAGTTACAGGATGTGGCAGGAGCGTAACATTGACTTATATGAGACACTCCAGGGAAAAGACCTGGAGGAGGTGAAGAGAGGCACTTTCACGGTGCCCAGCTGGGAAAGGCAGAGTCCTCATGTTGTCTCATGCTCCATTGGCAGCACTGAGTCCTCTCCTCAAGTAATCTCTGACCAGGTGCTGGCAGGATGTGTTCACTGGATTCTTGAGCAGAAATTCCCATGTTGGTTCAGAAGAGCCAATTACAAGTCCCCCTTTCTGTCTTAAAGGTCACCAGGATGCTGAAAGCTGAGAAGCGAGTTGTAGCCTCTTGACTTTCAATGCTCCCTTGTTCTCTGCATAGCCCTTGGCACAGACTTTATCCTGAGATCTGTATCCATTCAGGATGGCCACAGAGTAGGTGTCAAAACCCTGCCTGCCTCTGCACCAGCTCTACAGCTGTAACGTAACAGGACTCACAGACAGAAGTTTGTACTAGGTTACAGCAGCAACCAGAGTTTTCTTCTGCTTCTAACACACTTGCTGCTTCATTTGAGGATGGGTAAAACAGGGACTTCAGCTTCCAGGGGAGTACATACTTGGATGTTTCCTCCCATTTTTGAGGAGCGGCTTTAGCCACAAGTCCACTCAGTAAGGGCCATTCTCAGGAACCCATCTAGAGTGAGGAGCCTGCCAGACCACTAAAAGAGGAAATCTTTGATCCAGTTGTCCTCTTTTTCCCTCTCTTGTGATCATGGTTCAGATATGTCTCTGTTTGCCAGACAGAGCCCTGCATTCCAGCTCCCCTGTAGCCTGCCTAGTGATGGCAGAGAGGAGCATCTTTGAGCCCCCATACCCTCCACATGCAGCTCTCTCTGACTATGAACTGCTCCAGCCAAAGCTGTAGCTGTGTTAATTGGCATGGATTCACTCCTGATGTTTTGCACCTGGGACAGAAAACCCTGTGTGACTGCTTAAGAAGAGGGCTGACTGGCTAGACGGCATCTCACCAGAGGTGGACCCCAAAGATGAGTTTGTCACCTCTGTGCCCTTGCAGAGACTGGTGCACACTGGAATACACAAAAAGAGAAGAGCATAGCCATCAGACCAAGGGAAGAGGCTCATTCCCTCTGTTTGTCATCAGTGAAATTGCATATGGATTACACCATCCACCTTGGGGACACTGGTGCAAGAAAGATGCTGAAAAGGTGGAGCAAGTCCTGCTGAGAACCACTAAAATACCCAGAGGGCTGAGGTTAGGCTGGAGAAGACAAAAGCTACAGACTGTTTTTTTTAACCTGAAAGGGAACTACATGGAAGATGTGGTCAGACAGCTCTCTGGGTACACAGAGAAAGTTGAAAACCAAACTGCAGCAAAGGAAATTCTGACTAAACATAAGGAGAACTTCTTCAGTGAGGATGGGCAAACACTAAAACAGGTTTTTCAAAAACCCCACAAATTCTTTTTCTTTAGAGGCATAAAAAGTTCACTCAATGAGGTTGTAAGCCAACTGATTTAATTTTGGAAACAGACCTTAGGGTGTAAAGAGATTAGAGGTCACCCTGGTTGACTTCCAGAGTCCACTCCAACCTCCATTTTTGCATGATTCTATGGGTTTTTTCTCCTTTCAGTGTCTTGGATGCACTCGTGTGCTGTGTCATGGAGCAGTGTATATTTAGGCAAGCTGAGTGCAAACTCTTTGGAAAATAGCATTCCCACAGTGTAAGGGAGAAAAGGCCCCATTCATTTCTACAAGAAGCTCCCCACTGTGCTGAGGAAGGGGGAACTTATGTCATTCTCTCCCTCATCCTCTTCACTGCAGCTCTCTAGCACAGACTAACACTTATATGCTGAGTTTGAAGGCAACGGGCAGCCTTGTTCTTATTTATTCTAGAAAGGTCACTTCAGACCTCGCATCTGGATTTTGGGAGGTGACTCAATCATTCAGCCTAGCTGATTTAGGCAGCAAGGAGCCAACTGCATTGCTCATGTTCACACATTCAGCATGAGTCAGAAGTTTGGCTTAAAGCTGTAACTGCAAGCCCCTGACTGCCAGAGCTTTAGTCTGTCACCTGAGGCCTCTTTTTTTGGTTTGACTCGACCCTGGTCCTAACTCAGTGCTGTCAGGAACCAGCCATAGCAGTGTGACCTCTAACGTGGTAAATCTGCACTTTCCCAGCGGCTGAAGAAGCTACTGATCTGCAGCAGACTTGCCTGGCAGGGCATCTGTCCAGCACTGAGAGCCCATTCTCCATCAGCCCATTCTCCACCAGGCTAGCTTGCAGGGAGTCAAGGTGAGCCAGTGCCCTCGCTGGTAACGGGTCCAGGCAGGTCTGGAGAGCTCAGTCCAAACCACGAGGTCTGGCTTGAAGAGACCAGTCACATCTAAGACTCCAATGAAATTTACAGATAGAATTTATTTGCTTGTCATGGACAGTCCTTCCACTGTGCTTTCTACAGCCTGGGCAAAATCCTTCAAGACATGAAGCCCTGACCTGGGTGTGCTGGTTTGGGCTGTTATCTAAGAGCATCTGATTTGTCTAGCTGGGAACAGTTTTATGATGAATTAACATTTATATTTGCAAAACACATCCTGAAACACTGATTTTGCCAAGGCAATCTGACTTCTTGTGAAGTAGAAGATCACTGTGTCCAATCCTGGAGTTTTTGAAAGCAGATTTTATATATTTGTCCAACCCTGGAACTTTTGAAAACAGATTTTATATATTTAACATTTCTTAAAATGAGCATTGTATGGCCAGATTTTCCTATTTCCTTTTCCCTGTTTCTGTTTGAGTGGAAGGGTGGGAGGGATTGCCCTGCAGTGCTCACTAGGGATAGGTTCAGGGTTAGGTTTCTGGGGAAGCTTCTAAAAAGGCATGCTGGATGAGGCTGAGAAGTCATTTGACTGGACTTGTTCCTGTGTTTAGCCACTGGTGTCGCTCCATTTGCAATGGGCAAATAAAACAATATGTGGTAAGGAAAGCCTTGTTTTGGATTTTGTTTTACAATCCAAACCTTCAACAACAGTCACATGCAGTTTCTGTTTCTTCTAGGTTAGCAAAGTTTTGGAAGATAGAAAGTTTGCAGCAGGTTGGTACAATGAATGTGAGAACAGCAGTTGTATTCTTCCTTTATAAGTTTTCTTTCAAAATAGTCTGTCAGAAGAGATGACCTCCACCACAGCTTCCAAATCTTCCATTAACTATGTTTAGATGACTTTTAACCAGATCATGTTCTTCAACCCTCCCCTAAGTCATCCTCTATCTGTTCAGGCTGCTGTCTCCTCTCTTGTGAAAGGATGGTCTCCCTGATGATTAAACAATAAATATCATTTTCTCATAGACTGTGTAATTGTTGTGCAGCAATGGAAAGAATAGAATAAAATGGAATTATGACTCAGTTCTTGGCAGGCTGTGGAGAAGGGGGGTGTACAAGAAATGATTAATATTTTCAGGATTTCTGTGCAGAAATTCAGTTTTTAAATACACACTTAGCTGATACAATTAATTAAAAGATAAAGTGCTTAAGTACTTGACTAATCTATCTGGGACAAGGGAATAAAGCAGTCTGTATTTCTTTGGAAGTGTGCAAGTCAAAATAGTAGTATCTACCACTACAGATAAATGCCTTGGCAGAATTCCTGTGATAACCCAGATTCCTAAGGCTTTCTAAGTCAGCTCTTTTCCTTTCTACAGCACATAGTCAGCTGATTCCTCTGTTTTTAATGTGAAATCCATTTTTAATTTATTAATCTCTCATTTCTAAGAACTACCAGACACATGTTTCCTCAGGTATACAAGCATAATTCCTGTTGATTTTAATGGCAGATGGCAATTAGGGAACTGAGAAAAATTTGGTAGTATGTATTCGCAAAAAAAAGCACAACAAAAAACCCTGTACTTTGAGAAGACTGTGTCTAGACAAGGCTTCTAAAAAAGTGCTTTGTTCACAGAATTTCATTCTCAAAGTTAAAAATCTTCTTTTCTGAAATTAGGAGACAGTTACTGGCAGAGGCACTTAACTTGATGGCTGACTTCATTACTAAAGAAATGAATGCCTCTCTCAGAAATTTTTCCCACCCTGCTTAAAACAAAAATGCCTCCAAGAAAGCAGCTGACAGTCATTTTCCTTTTCCATAGAGCCATGACTAGAGCTGGTGCCTTTGTATCCTTATAGGAGAGCTATGCCAGTGACAGACTTCCAGGGCAACAGTAACTGAGAAGATGAAGACAAAGGATTCAAATTAAGACAAAATGTACCACTGAAAAACTCATAATGAATCTAGTTAAAGCAGAAAGGCTGTATGAGCCTGTGAGGAGACAGATTAAATATTAAAATTTAAAAATTAAAGGCTCCCCTAGAAAAAATACCTGGAGATTTCCTTTTTTGTCTTTAAGTCATCTACTTGTGAAAAGCCACTTGATGTTTGGGTAGCTAGAACTCTGGGACATGTCCTTCTCCTCTGCAGACAGCTCCTGGGATGCTGTCGGCTTGAGCTTGTAAGATTTACTGTGAGTGTCTGCCTGGCTCATCCAAATGCCTTGCTTGTGCCCAAGAACATGTGCTTGTGTACCAACCCAATGGCTTGAGGTGTGGAGCTGGGCACATTGTCCTTCTGACTTCACCCTGAGTCCCAGGCTGAGCCTCCTGCAGCCACAGAAGAGGAATGGGATCATCTGTGAAGGGACTGGACTAGAGATAATTTCAGACAGCTTCTCTCCTAGGATGAGGGACTTGTGTCTCCTGGTGACCCTGTGTGTACTGCCTCCTCCTGACCCTGGGGCAGGAAGGTATCCTGGGTCACTGCCGTGGTGGTCACTGCAGTCACATTAATTGGCATACATTGTGTGCACTGCTCCTGAAGTCCCTGAACTCATAGTCCTCCTGAACTCATAGTTCTATTCTCATATCTATTGTATTATACTCTGATATTATGGATTATGGATTATGAATTATGGAATAGGATGATGTCATCCCTACATGACTGGGCAGTGTTTTTATAGCCTTCCCAGGGTACCTGCCCCTGCTTCCACTGGATGTGCATCTCCTTCTTGCCTTTAAGTTTTACTGGTGGGTCTAGACACAGCCATACCCATCTCTTGCCTTCCTTTCCTGATTTCTTGCACCTGAGGATCAATGATTCTTGTGCTCTATGGAGTTCTCAAAGACGTGTCATCTCTGTTCTGCTCTCTTGTTCCTGAGGGCAGTTTCCCAGTTAGCCCTGTTGACTTCCTCCTTGAACAGCTGGATTCTTTTTCTAAATTTCAGGAGGGGCCTGACTTTACTCTTTGCCTGACCCATATTCCCCAGGACTGCCAAGTGCACCAGTGTGTGATGACTGCAGCCACACTTGTCACAGGGTTTGTCACACCAACTTTCAGTAATGGCAACTATGTGCTAACTTTCTAGAAGCATAGTGGCTCCCAGTCCTCCTGTTTGTTGTTTGTGCAGTGTGCATTGGTGAAGAGGCACTTCAGCTGGGCTGTTCAACATGTCACCTTCTTAGAGGAATAACCTTTAATTCTTCTGAGGTATTTCACTGGTGCTTCCCTGCTGGCTCCTATTACTAAAGTAGGCCCTGGCTCATCTCCGTAAAATTTCAAGAGTGCTCCAGTGTAGGAACATGCCTAGGGTCCTCACTAGCACTCTGTCCCTATAAACTTGCTGTGGATATCCCCACAGCTTTTCAGGCAAGCCTGATATTATCCCCCTCCCCCATCAAGTCTACCTTAAAGATCTGCCAAGGAATATCTCAAGCTTGTGAGCAAAGACATTCTTCCCCCGTCAGAAAGGTGGATCCCATCTGACATCTGCAGGCCTGGTGCTGTGTAGGTCAGCCCAAAATCGTGGTGAGGACACCAGCCACAGAACCATCTATTATTAGACTGGGCCTATCTGTTTCTTTCAGTGTTGTTGTCCACAACTGGAAGGAGAGAGAAAAAAATAACCTATGCTCCTGATTCCCTTGTCAACTGTCCTAACACCCTGGGGACTCTTCATTACCCCTGGACTTTTTTGCCACACAGATGAAGGAGTAGTAACAACTAATAATCTGAGGCTTGTGCCAGTCTGGGAATTTTCTTAGAGGCATCCTTAACCTGGGCCCCAGGGAGGTAGCAAGTGAATGTACCTAGTCTTTTTCCTGGGATGGGATGTCTACTTCAAACCCATTTGTATAGTAAAAGAAGGTGTGAAAATATGTTTTGCATTGTTTATACTGAAATTTAGTGCTTGGAAAAAGCTTGGTAATGCCTTTGCCAACCACAGGGTCTATTTGGAGGAGGCAGCCTTTATTAACCTTGAGCTATGAGAACCCTTCTGTAATCTTTTGGCATTGGGTTGGCATTGCTGTAGTGTTTGCAAGCACTTTGAATTATATTGAAGCACTGAGGGCTCATGTGCCCCTTATAGCCTTAGTGACTTCAATAGGGCTCTCCACAGTGCATTTGTATTTGTCATGTGTCCCTCCTATACTGAGAACCAGGAGTGTGGCATGATGGAGGGAGGTATTTAGCTTGCTAATATTGAGAAGAACCTGCTTCATAACCTTGTTGTATAAAACTAGTTGGAAGAAAAGACCTCTGGTTTAGGGGAATTATATGACTTATAGTTTCAGCTGTTTTCTTTGTGTAAGCTCTTGTAACATGCACTATAAAAACCACAGGGAAAGTCAATTTTTGCTGGAGAGTGGTTGGGAAAGGACTGTGTGTGTGTAAGGAGCAGTTACTAGCATCTATGTGGGCATTGCCAAAATTTTCTAAGACATTATGAATTTCCAGTCATTTCTATCTAGGATAAAGAAGTAGGAAGGGTGGATGCGACTGAAATAGAATTGTTACTCTTGGCTACAAAATTCCACCAAAACACTGCTTAAGGAAGTGGCCAAAGCTGCACAGACATCAAAGGGGAAAGAGTCCTTTCCTTCTCTGTAGTTTTCAATGTTTACATTGAAAGCACTTTGAATTATATTGAATATATATGATATTGCCTCACAATAAATGTTGGCAAGACTGCAGCTTTTGACAGGGGTACCAGTGACATGTTTGGGTTTTTTTTATTACAAGTGTGAATATAGATAGTAAATGTATAGTGACTGAAGAACTTCTTAATATGGAGAAGGGTATATCTGTCTTCTTCACACACATACCCTTTCATTTAACTAAGCTGGTGTACTGCAAACTATGTTTTAATGGTGCAGGTGTGCTGATAGATCCAGATTGGTCTCTATGGCAAGCTTTGTCTTCACCTTTACTTGTCATCCACATTACTTACCTGTTAGTCAGTGATTGTCTTAGTCACGACATTTGCCAGCAGTGACTTTAGGTCTTTCCAAGCCACCAATACAGATTCTGCAATAAAACTGCCACTAGTTTGCACAGAAATGTGTATCTGTGCTCTCTCCCAAAGATGTTCATTTTCCATCTTTCCAAAGGAAGATCCTAAGAAGCTTTAAAATGGGGAAAAAACATCCAAATAATCCTGTCCCTAAATTAATTTTTTCAGGAGATGATCCTGAAAACATCAAAAGGAAACAGCAAAGCTTCATGATGCAGCCTAGAATTTTTCCCAAGGGATGACACCTTTAAGTTGGTACATTAGGAAAAAGTGAAAACCAAAAGCACTCTTTTCTTCTCAGTGAAAGTGTTTGATCTCTGAGCAAAAGTACAAGAAGGCCAATTCCAGTCCAGTCCTCAGGAGGCTCTCACAGAACATTTTCCAATCTCTGTGAGATGGAGAGAAAGAAAAAAAAGAAGTGAGAAACAAATACTAAAAAAATATAAAATAATTTTCTAGGTTGATATCTTCTGAAATAATACCTAGCAAAATTACAGTTAGCAATATTAACACCTACAATGTGGTGATTTAATTTTTTAATCTCATTAACATTATATTTTCTCTCTATTTCTGTTAATTAAGAAGATGGATCTGACTTGACAATGGTCTCCATGGTGCTTGTAATCACACTTTGCTAAACTCTAATGCACTGCTGTTTGTTATCACATTTTCTTAGGTTTCTCGTTGTTTTTGAAGACACTTTTCTCAATTGAATAAGAGCTGATAGGAGATAACATGCCAAACAAGATCGTGGGAGTTTTTGCTTTGAAAGTGGCAGTAGTGAGAAAGGCATCGTTAGGTAAGATTGCTGGGCAAGGGTTTCAGATAAGTACTTAACTGACAAAATACATGCTGATGAGAACTAAGCTGACTGCAAATGTATAGAAAAAGCCAGAGCTGTCATATCTTGCAAAAAGTGAGGAAAATCACTGCACTGATCTTCTATTCCTTTAATCCAACATAGTAAGAGGTGGCTCTCCAATTTGGGTCCTGATGTATTTGCTTGCGTCACTGTTTATAAAACAAATCAAGCAAAACATCAGGGAAGAGATCTCGCTGTTAACCCTCACATCCTTGCAGTTTTTCCTTGACTGATTGCAAAGTGCTTTCCAAACATTAATTAATCATGTTATAGGGTCACCACATATACTCATATTTTGTCAGTTCTTAATGCCAAATATCTTTGCAGCCAACAGACAAGCAGAAGTTAATGAATAGAAGAGATTATATACAGAAATAATTCAACTGGTAAAATGATGAGCAAGGAGAAAAATCAGATCCTCTAAGTAGAGCTAAAAAGAAAGAGAAATGTGAGATTTTAGTCTGTGTCTGAAGTATTTCAGGCAGCATTATGGCTAAAGTACTTTTATTAAAAAATAAATAGATCCCCACCTGAAACAAAATTAAACTTCAATGAACTAGTCAAAGGAGACAAAACCTCACTATTAGTAGTATGGAAATTTCCAGTGTAAAATTTCTTAAGCTACATGTAAAAGGCCATTTAACAGGGTGGCTTTGACTCTTGTTCTGCATTAGAGATGTCCTGCAAACTCACAGAATTATTGAGCTATAGGAAAATCTGGGCTGGAAAGAGCCTCTGGAATCCTTTACTCTAATCCCTCACTCAAAGCACATCCAGTTACAGCAAGTTGTTCACGGCTGTGTCTGCGTGAGTTTTGAATGTCTCCAAAAATGGAGATCCCGATACCTGTATCAATATTTTGCTGTCCTTGTAGTGAAAAGACATTTCCTAAAATCTGTTTGGAATTCCTGGTTTTGCAGTTTGTGTCTGTTGCCTCTCATCCAATTCCTCTACACCTCTGGGAAGAGTTTTCCTTCTCTGTATCATTCCATAATGTAGTTGTGGTTAACAATGAGATTACTCCAACCTCCCTCTTCCTCAGTCTGCACAAGTCCGACTCCTGTTCCTCATATATCCATGTTCTTCTGGATATCTGCTTTCTCAGATGACTAAAGCATAACTTAGACTTGTGAATTAGATGTCTAAACACCAACAGAAGGAGTCCATGTTAGCCAAAAGAGAGGACAAAGCCAGTGGTCTGTGATCACAATTTGAGACTGGGATCAAAAACTGCTTCAGAAGCCCCAAGGGGTAAAAAAACAAATGACTGACCCAAAAGAATTCTGTGTTTCATGGTGACAAGAGAAGAAACTCTGGATGAGCTGAAGGGATTCATCCAAATGAAGTTTGTCTGGCAATGAAGGCTTTTGCCTACTTAGCAGAATACCCCACTCTTGGATCATTTTGTTGGATTCAGATGGTTAAGACAGCCACCAGTAAAAAGGCTAACTCTGAAACTGAAATCCTAGCAAAAAGACCTTGTGTTAACAGTATTAGGAGCTCATGGCTCTTGGACTGCTGTTGCTTTTGTCTGTATAAAGATGTCGTATCCAGAAGGCTGAAGAATCAAAGAGAATTAAACAACTTCTGAAAAAGCTGAATTATAAATGTGTAATGGGAAACATAGCTTAGGAAAACAATTCGCAGTCATTCCCTCTGAATTTGGTAACTTTTTTATAAATAGGAAACAGACTGCAGAACTGAAATCAGTGGCTTGTCTTACTGAGATCTGCTCTGACAAATGGTTGTGTGCATTCTTCCCACTATGTGACCAAAAGGTCAGATTGATCTTATGGAGATGGGTTTTGAGAAGAGGAAATGATCACTGTCCAAAATACTCCATGGTCGTTGCAACATAGATGTGATGAGAGAGTAAGAATCTGGTAATCAGCCTAGGGGTGAGGTAATGGGGCTAGGCAATAGCCAGATTATGCAGCATTTTTTTTTCAAGTGACAACTAATATACAGTCCCTCATGATTTTTCCCTCTCCTCCTTTCAGTCCCTGAAAATTTACTCATGTGATGCATCAAGGGATGAGAAAAGGGAATATGACACCAAGTACAGATTTGCCTGTGACCCTTAAAAGCTTCTCAGAGGTCTGCAGAGGGAACTTAGGTTCAGGCATGTAGCCAGCCATCAGTAAAAATGGAGTTATGTGTGTTTTTCTGATGGAGATGCCTAATGCAAATTAAAATGGGTTCCCTCAGCAGCAATTTATCCCATTTAAACTAAAGGGGGACTACTAGTTTGTAAAACTGTACAGGTCTCTGGTGACTGAGGAGTTTCAAAGTGCGCAATGAACTGAATTTAAAACTTTCACTCAAAGAAATGATTGACTACAATTTCCAAAACCACAGACTAAACTCTGCTATACAGGAAAATTCCACAGAGAATATTTGGGTCCAACATGATTTAAAGTGCAATATCCTTGCTCTTCCAAGAACTTCAGAGGAGCTCAGCAAAGCAACTAGTTTATGTACATTTTCACTTCTTAAAAAAGGTTAACTGAGTTCACTTTAACACATCATAGCCTGGGCTTTTTTAGTCACAACGATCACTGACCGCCCTTGTGCACAATGCTTTATCTGGGTTTGCATGGGGATGGCGGAAGGAAGTAATAGGGAAAGAGATTCTCCCTTTTTTGAAGTGGGAGAAATACTGCAAGGGTGATTTGAAAGGAGAAAATCTGGCACAAAGAGAGAACTGCTTGTGCCTCCGTTCTCGATGGAGTTTTGAGTCATTCATGCAGTGCAGTAGCTAGGGAGCCTGAGTGACTCATAGATTGCTAACTATGGAGAAAAAAATATTTCTGAAACATTCAAGCATTACTCACATTTTCACTTAGTATCAGCTGATTCTAGTAGCCTTATTCCACCTTTTGGGATTTAGTACAATGGGTTATATAAAAGACAGATTGGGCTCAAGCTTCCTTTTAAATGATGTGCTAAATATGATATCAGACACCTTGCTTAGATTAGTAAGTATTTTGAATGCTCCTCAGTTCAGCATGGAATTTATTATCTTTTACAGGGAGGAGCTGGAAGAACTGAAAAATTCACATAAGAGTGACTTCAAAGCTCTTGATAATTATCTTAATTTACATTCTGTGATTTTCACCTCAAAGTCTTCTCAAATGTTTGGTAACTAGTAAACAGAGCCTATCCAGGGATTTATTTTCCACTGTTAAACTGGTACGATTTCTAGTGTCTTCAGAACCCACAATCATGGAAACATAGGAAAAGTTTGGGTATTTTACAAGATAAACAAAATGTCTCCATTTCAGTATGGAGAGCCCAGACTCAGACACAGCATTTGGTCCAGATGTGGTCCTACAAATTCTGAGTAAAGGGCAATGGCCTCTTCCCCTGACCTGTGGGCCATGATTTTTCTACCACAACCCAGTGTTTGCTTGGTCTTTGCCCTAAGGACCCACGCTGCTCAAGAGCACTCAGCAGTGACGTGACGTGGGCCAGTGCAGACACGTCGTGTGGCTGTGCAGTACAAAGATACCCAGGAGATGCAAACATGTCAGGAGGTCTACATTTGGCCACACTGTCCAGAATTTCATCTACTTTCTCTAAGACTGTATAGACTATTTGGTAGATCCCTGGAGTGAGACCAGAAGTTTGACATAATGAATTTCCTGATTTATTAGATAAAAAGGATTCATTTCAGTTTTAAAGAAAGGTGAAATGATGTAGACCTCAAAATAGTTTTGAGGTCTATGGAGAAGTGCTGTGTAAGAACCAGACTAGTTCATTTTGAATAGATTTTTTGTGAACGTTTGTGTGAGGTAGGTCCCTGCTACAAAATTCAGTCCCAAAGTAAATTTCCAAATTTTTGCTGAATTATTCTAGGAACTTTAATATAACACTCTGGCCAGGAGTTTATCATGAATCAAAAGAAAACTGTGTGTTTTTCTGGACAATAGAAATACCCAGATTAGCAAACATTACAAAATAAGTAAAACCTCTGTGAGTTCTGGAAAGGCTGAGGATTCTAAGTACAAGGCGTGCTTGTACTCTGAATGAATAGGAGGAAAAATCATTTCTGTTAGAGTATTTCCCCAATGGTCTGATTCAATTTTGTGTTTCTTCCTCTGAAGTCCTTGGTAGCCCTTCTCAGGGCTACAACATTGACATCAGACTGGGAAGGTCCAAGATTTCCAGTGCTGAGAGGCTGAAATATTTCACCAGAGACCACTGACAGCCTTCACTTGTGGCTGAGACTGAGTTCACATGTACTGTGGGTTGCCCAGATAAGAAACATGGACAGACTGATGTTGGTGAAGTGTTGTGCTCCCCTTAACATGTCTTTTCCACTTCTGGTGTCCCTGGAGCTATCACTTCTGTAGATCTCTGAACTGTTACCTTAACTCTAACAAAGGCTTGGGATTAAGAATGAAGTCCCTGGTACCATGAGTTGTCAAGATCAGGAAGTTGTGGATGGAGCAATGTTGGTGCAGCGACATACTCTTTTTGACATGCCTTTTTCAGCCCCGGTCTGTGGAGATTGTAGGCATGGTGGTTCTCTGAATCCAAACCTTAACCCTTAACCTTAAAGGCAGCTTTCTACTGAGGCTGAGGTCCCTGCACCATGGGTGGCCCAGATAAGAAACATGCTGAGAGGTCAAAATTGGTGCAGTGCTGTGCTCTACTTGGTGTGCATTTTCCTAGTGCCTCCCCATGACCCCTTCCTTTATTCAACAATATGCAACAGCATTTTCCTGCAATTGAATGAGGAAGAACCAGAGGTTTGTAGATGCTGAAGCACAGAAAAACAGGGATTTTTTATCTTCTCATTGCCTAGCAGAACACACAGGGAAATATGGGCATGGATGTGGATGCAGCAAGCTCGGTCTGGCTCTGCAGTGGACTAGGTTGAATCAGATGGCAATCACCAGGGCTAACACTACAACTAAGCCTAATTCCAACTCATAATGCATTTGCTTAATTGCCATTCCTTTTCCTGATAGATAGACAAATAGATAGATAGGTAGATAGATAGATAGATAGATAGATAGATAGATAGATAGATAGATAGATACATACATACATACATACATACATACATACATGCATACATACACACACACATATTTTTTTAATTTAATTTTGGATTTCACTCCTTTTAAGTCTGGCTAACATTTGTTGAAGCCAACAGGTTTCTGTGGGGTAAAATAATGCTTCATCCTCACTGTGGTGATCTCCAGTGCTCAGGTTCATCACAGAGGAGGCATAGGCAACACCAGGACTTAGTCAGGCATGTTCTTTAGTGTGCATATTTCAGCTAGAGACAGATGGTTGTTTGCTCACTAGAAATATGTAGGTTAATTCCATAGAGGAATACATATATCTTTACCTGATTGCACTTCAGGAGAAATTTGAGTAGAACAACTTCAATGGAAATTGTGGGAAGCGCTGAAAAGTAAGGTCACATTTCCTGTGGACTGAGGTGTAATATTAGACAATGCAGTTTGAAGCTGTTAGCTAAGAGATAAGATAGTGCTATTGCAAAAAGGCTTAAAGGTTTTGTAAGGTTTTTGCTAGGAAATGAATTATGAATAGGTCAAAAAATGTTATGTTACTAAGTAATGAGTAGTCCAACTGTGAATGCAGGATGCAGTGGCTAGAAAATTTTGAGAAAGATGTGAGTATAAAGTGCTTTCCTGACTAAAAGAAAAAAAGTGGATCAGGAGTCTCCACCTTGGGTTACAGGCAGCTGATGTTCTGCAGAGGTCTCTATGTCCCACTGGGGCCCTTTGAACTTGGGATGCCATAGAGAAGGGTGAAAGAAGTAAAGGTCATTTACTATTCCTCACATTGTGAGAACTAGAGGGACTCCAGCCATCTAGTTTTGTAAAGTTTTGTAAAAAAGTACAAAAGAAAGCACTTATCTCACCTATAAAATGATGGAACTGGTTGCTGCACAAATTGTGAAGGTGGAAACCCTACAAATGTGTGGCTTGTACCCCAAAATACAACATGACAGACTGAAAAAATTACCTCTGACTGTGATTATTAAGAATGATATTGCAGATACAATCTCTTGCTCAGAAGGTCCCTAATTCCTTGCAGTGGGTTTACACTGGCCAGATGACAGGTGTCCACCAGAGCTGCTCCATCACTTCCCTCCTTAGGTGGACAAGGGAGAGAAAATACGATGAAAGGCTCATGGTCGAGATAAGGACAGGGAGAGATCATTCAACAAGTGATTGCAGGCAAAACAAATTCAGCTTGGGGAAATCAATATAATGTCTTGCCAATCAGATCACAGTGGGGTAATGAGAAACAAAACCAAATCTTAAAATTTACTTCCCCTCACACCTTCCTTCTTCCTGGATTCAGCTTCACTGCCAATTTTCTCTACTTCTTTCACCCTAGAGTAGAAGGGGGATGGGGAATGAGGACTGTGATCAGCCATCACACATTGCCTCTACTCCTCTATTCCTTCTCAGGGGAGGATGCTTCACACTCTTCCTCTGCTCCAGTGTGGGGTACCTCCCACAGAAGACAGTCCTCCATGAACTTTTCCGTCATAAGAACTTCCCAAGGGCTGCCATTCTTCCCAGACTGCTCCAGTGCAGCAAGTCCTGCTGGTGGAACATACCAAAGGAGGGATCACAGGGAGTCAAGGCTCCTTAGGGCACTCTGGAGAGGGACAGCCTTGCAGGTTGGGATGGCTTAGCCACATATCCGTACCAGCCCTTGTCTCCCACTGCTTCTAAAGGGAGCTCATATCTCTTTGCCTGAAAATGGGGAAATGCCTGCATCTGAGGATATTCAATGCTCCATCCTGCTCAGGTGCCCAGAGCTGGTGTAGCCAGGGGTGTCTCACCATGCAGGTCTCCAGCAGTGGTGAGCAGTAGCAGAGACCAGGAGACAGCAGTGGTGCAGGACCTGCACTGTCCTTGCAGCCTCACCACTTCTGCAAACCCACTCGATGGCAATGGCACCAGGGACACCCTGCTATGACTGACCCTGTCATCTGTACCCTGTGCCCCACAGCGTGGCCAGCCCATATGCCCAAGACATCCCACCCACGGCACAGCTCACCTCTTTATCCATAACCTCCATTTTCCTTCTGCCTCTGCCCTGCCTTATCCCACAGCTAAGCAGGGGTGGGCACAGCCAGGAAAGGAGTTGTGCAAAGGTCTAGTCTTTGCTTTGTCAATTGTCACTATGCACATGTTGTGCAGTGCTGTGCAATGGGGAAAGGAGGGCATCTTCTTGTTGCTCCCAGCCTCTCCATCACATTAAGCTTCTGCTTTACGGTGAAAATGCTGGAGTACACTCTGCCATTTCCTATTATTCTGTGCATGACTTGGCACAACAAAGCCCTCTGTGTCAGGTCTCCAGGAGCTACTGTAACTCTCTGTATGCACCCTATACATTCTGGAGGAATCACAGGGGAATTAACACTGCTGTTTTCAGCCTGCTGTTGCAATGCATGAATAATCACAGAAAAAATTTGCATTCATTCAACAGTGTGTGGGAATGTTTAAAACGTAAAACCCGCTTTCATTTAATTAAGGGGGAAAAAATACCAATAAAAAAGAATCATCATTCATATTAGGTAGTCTGAGATCCTTCGTTTGCTTTAAATGAAAAAGCCAATGTCAGTTTAGGTTCAGTCTAGAAAGATGAATAATTTCTTTGATCACTTGAGAAACAGGAGATCATGTTGCCCAGTAACTTGTTATTATATTTCAGCGATAATGCCCTCACTCGAGGTTAACTATACTTGTAGAACTGACAAAGCACTGAGCTGCTGTATCTCCAGTTTCACATCCTGTGATAGCTTCTGCTGAAGCAGAAGACGCCCTCACAACAAGACACAAAAATATGCAGGAATAATAAAGAAAAATCTTTGTCTTGAACCTCTGTAAATCAAATTTACATTTATGTACTTCTTATTGAAAAGAAACAACCCCAAAATACAACAATGTAGGAATTCACAATGGCCAATTCTTTCTTGGAGTCACAATCTTTTGATCAAAGCAAGACCTTCAGGGGGTATTTTCATTTTTCTGTTCACAGAAGAAGATAATCTCATTAATATGTAGTCTGTCTTCTCCTCTTGCCTGTACAGTGTAAGTCAGTCACATTCTCATCCTTTAACTGGACAATGCCTTAGGTAGAGGAAGATCTCAGATATAGGGTTTCTGGGCTCCTCAGATGTAAGGACAAAGTGATGGATGTGCAGCTCTGTGCCAGCCCATCTGCTCACATGTCAGAGCTGTGGCACACCAGTGCGGATGGTGCTGCAGGTGTGGATGGTGATGGTGGACACTGCTGGTGTTTACAGATGACCTCTCCTTGCACCTTTCCTGAGCAGGGTTTGTCCATCCACTCCCTTCTCGTTAGGCGCAAGTGCAATTGTAGGCTGCAGTTCCTCTCCTCCTAAGGTAACCCTCTAATTGCATTTGGACCTATTCCACTGCAAAAGCACTGCCTCTCTCCCAGAAAAGCTGTGGGTGACCACTTCATGCCCTATCAGCAAGCAAGGAGTCCAGGGCGTATGTTCAGTCCTGCTTGGCAGGTTTTGTGCTGCCAGCACACACAGAATGCTCTGATTTGGGCAGCCTTTCCCAGCATACTGCCTGGTCAGTCTGGCATTTACAGCTGCAGGGGGCAGTGATGCCAATGGGCTACAGAACATGGGCAAGTCCAGACACTGATATGCCATTGCTGGCAAAGCATCTTGTTGGCCTCTCTGAGAGCCCTTCACACCCAGGTGATAATTACCTGACACGTCACTGCAGCCTTTGCTTTCTCCTCCATCCTGTCATGCAAACAAAGGTTGGTCTGTGAAAGGTCATGGTTTTCTCCCTGGGATCTGTGCTCAGCTGCTCCCTCCACCCCACTTCCCACTGCCAATGCTGCCACTGCTCCCTGTGCTTATGCTGCTGGGAACTTGAAACAAGGGACTGGGTCTTTTGTTTCTAATGGGAGCTGCTGGTTTCTGAGAAGCACATAGAGTGCACTTCCTGATCAGAAGCAGCCATCGTGATTTGGAGAGGGACTACTGCTTCAGTGCTAGGCATTTTATTAACTAGAAGAGGATTTGTGTACAGACCTCAGGCTGTGGGCAAATCTGTATTTATATCCTCTGCCGGATAGCCACTGTATCTGCCGTGGCAGGTCCAGACTGTGACTGGTGTGATCATGTGCTCAAAAGAACTCTTCAGGCCTTCTCCTTCATGACACATCCTTTCCAGGATCCTCAAGTGACTCCTCCACCCTGAAAAGTTCCTAGCCTAACACAGCACCTACTTGTCATACCTAAACACTGAGTCAGGAATCCTTTGTTCATACTTTTTCTTTTCAAATTATCCACCCCAAGTCCCCCAGCCTTAGGATGTGAAGACTGCGATAGACTTCTATTTCTCCTTATCCAAATACTGCAATTAGAAAAAAAAATAGTCCCTTTGCTCCTGCTTCTACGCCATCTCTTTGCCATTTTCCATTTCATAGTATTTCACCCATCTGCAGTGCCTGCTGTGTGCACGGTGAGCTTTCCACAGCACAGACTATATTTGGTTTTTTGCACCACTTTCTAGAGAAGCTCCTTCAACCTGACCCTTTCCTCTACAGGCTGCTACGAAACAAACTGCTGTGAAGTGTAAGAGGAAATGCAAGGTCCAGCTGTGTAGGTGGAGCAAAGGTGCCTCACTTGATCCTCACCCAGGTAAATACAGGTTACATCTGACATGCAGTAGTAGCTATTTTCTGACAGCCTGCAGTCCCATCCTAGGGCTGTCTCCCCCAGGCAGCAATGTCAGGACTTCCTCACAGCGCTAACACATCAGCCCTGTTGTTGCTGTGGATTTCAGGTGAGGTGGTGGCTGTTGTATGAAAAACTGACACTCAAGAGATCATGTGGAGTCTGATAAGAAAAGTCATTGCACAAGCCAGTACTTCCTAGCATATAAAAAATATTTCATGGCTGCCTTTTCACTGCTATTTCACCATCAGCCTCACTTTTCTTTAAAGACATGTTGCAACAATCAAGGGTTTTTGAACAGTAAAATGGTCTTTTTCCTTTTTCCAGCTTTGGCACCATTCAGAACAGTATCTCACTGAGGAATAAAGTGTTTGTGAACTCTAGAAATAGCATCAATACCAGGGAAAATGAAAGGGTAAAAACCTCAAATCAATGTTTGTGAGACTGTGCTTCAGAAATGAGAGTGGTAGTCCAGCTCTGGCTTGCTGAGCACATTGTCTGAGAGGTGTTACACAAACACAGAGAAACATCATTCAGATACATGCAAACCAATAGGCCTCTTGCAGTCTATCTTTTCCAAACACCTGTCTTGACTCTTCTATAGGTGACATTATTTTTTCTGACTTTGTAATTTTCCTTTTAGTTTAAAATTCATTGTGTGCAGTCTAAGTTCTTGTTTCAATGAAGTTATCCAAGAATGTAAGACAAATTCAGCTGGAGGTTAGGAGGATATGTTCAGTGACCGAATTAATAAAGCATAACTCAAGCTTTCCACTGAGTAGGTGGGATGAAAGAGCAAACCATCCTTGAGGATGGTGTGTGAAAGGAGTAACACAGTGCCTGAGATAGCCCAGGCATCCTTTTAGGCCTATATTCACATGCATCATTGACATTTGTGCCTTGTTTTCAGCTTCTCAAATATTTGTTTCTTGCTGTTACTATTTGTAGCTTGATTTGCTAGAGAAACAAGGCTGATGAGGCTGCCCATTTGGCTGTCTGTTTCTCCCACCTCCCTTTCTCCCCAAACCCCTGTGACCCTGTTTCATTCCAGTCTGATGGTGAGATGGACATCTCAGAGTGAATTAATCTACAGGTGCCATGAAAATTGTCTGCTCCTCAGGGAAGGATGCAGCTCTTGCTGGAAGTAAGGCCAGAGTGAATCCAGCTGTTGGTGCTCTGTCTGTGATAGCATCTGGGTGGGTGCTGGGCATGTTCTTATTCATCAGGCCACTGGGGCACAGAACATTTGAAGTCTGAAGCACATTATGCTGTCTCTTGCCTGTGGGTTGATGTCCTGGAGACCACAAGGAAGCTGGGTTGTTGGCATGCAGAGGCAAGGAGATGAAGGACACATTTCCCCAGATAAACAAGACTTCCCTGTGTCTTCAACTCACTGAGCATTTCCTGCATCTGTAACCCTGGGTAACTAACAGGTAAAGGATTCAACTCTCAGGACACAGATGATTTTGAGTGTTTGGATGCTGTTTGCTGCTTTGTGTGAACTGCTTCAGACATATATTTGATGTGACTCCTGAAGCTGTGCGTGTCTTGTTTACACCGCACACCCTATTCAAGTGGGAGAGGAACGTGAGGTCTCTTTGGGGAGCTTTTCCCATCCATGCAGGAGCGCTGAGAGACCAGTCCCAAATCTGAATTTCCAGAGATGCTGACTTGTCCACCTTTCACATTGCCAAGGTGGCATTTAAGCCCACAAACAGATGTGGTAATGTGACAGAAATATAAATCCGTGTTCAGATTTGTCCGATGGGGCTGCTCTGCCTCTAATGTTAACCGCATGTCTTTGCAGGAACAAGACTGTTCTGTGCAAAGGTCTCCTGCTCTGAAAGCTTTCAAGACTGTTTGCATTTCCTCCCTTTACCAGACTGTCTTACTCTTCATTCTTTCAAAGCTACATTTCTTTTTCTGCAGGGCATTTCATTCCTTCTCAAGTTTTGCCTTGGCTTTTTGCAGGTATGAAGGAGCAGCCACTCAGGCGCTCCCAGGATGCCTGTGTGACTGGCAGACAATGAAAGATCTTGTCATTTCATTTTCATGCTTTTTTGCTTCAAAGTGACTCAACAGCCTCTGCAGATCCTCACCTCCTCAGCCAAAGGGAGCTCATCTCCTTTCCATGCCTTTTTAAACTTATCACAATTAAGTCCTCATGTTTAACAAGAAAAGTAGTGCTGGCAAGGTCACTAATGGCAAAGGCAGGATCTGGACTGGTAGCTGCCAGAGGGACACAGCTTGTGCCCTGCTCCTTTTTTGCCACTTTCATTAGGATCCTGCTCTGTAAATGTCACGCTTTGTGTTTTGATGCCTAAGTTTCAACTGCAACCACATGATTTGCTTGTCTATAAGCAAAAGTCTTATTTTAAAATACGAATTAAAGTCATGAATCCACCCTTGGCTAAAGTGCGTGTTTATTCCTATACTGTGAACTCTGCTCCCGCAGAGAGGAAATCATTATACACGTCAATGCCCCCGAGAGGGGGGGTCAGGGGAGGAAGTAGCACAAACATCAGAAAAAAAAAACCTAACGTGCTTGTTATGAATAAAATATCCAGCCCAGCTTTAATCATGGAACAGAATTGCTCCAAATGGCACTGGAGGCCTGGTTTATGAGGCAAAGAACTGATACTTCCCCCTCCTGCCATAAGGATTTTATTTTAGGTGATAAAAATGAAGAAAACCCACTGAAAAGTCAGGGTAAAGTGGAAGGATGCTTTGCAGTGCCCGTGTCAGTTCACATCTGTGCGGTGTGCTGCAGAAAAGCAGTTTCACCGCAGCCTGACCTCGCTAAAGCTCCTTTCCCAAACATGGGCTTTGCTGGCAATCAGAAAGGAGCTGCTTGGAGGGGGCCAGCAAGCCTGCTGTGCTGAGGCATGGGCAGGCAAGGGCTGGCTGGGGATTCTGCTGCTCCCTCCTCCTTGGGTGATCCCTGCGCAAAGAGGGGGCAGGTATGGAAGGCACCTCCCTGCCATGCAGCTGAGGATTCCCCATTGCTGGGGACACCTTGAGCAGTTTCCTTCCTGGCGCTGCTGGAGGACACACAGCGACCACATGAGGCATCCGTGGGTCACCAAAGTCTCCTCCCTTACTTGAAAGCCTGATGAGGTCATGGCTCATAAGGACGTGGCTGACATGAGGGATACTGAGCCCTCTCTTCCCTTTCCAAGGATCACTTTTATTTCACTGGGAAGGTTTGTAAAAATACCTTGGAAGTATCTTTTCTGCACACCAGTGTCTGTGCACCATTCATAGCACTAAGTACCATTTATGCCCTACATCAGAGACACCCCAAACATCACTGATGTTTGGGGTGTCTCTTCCCAAAAGCAGCCACATCTGGGTGGTGCTAAAGACTTGGGGCACCTCCAAGCAGCTGATTTACCACTGCCATTCCTCAAAGGACAAACCCATTTCAAAGGAAATGGGAACCTTCCATTTCTGGTTCTTCTTCCAAACTGGCACTTGTCCTGGGATAATCTCCTTTATTTTATATGAAACTATAACCAGCTTTGATAAATTACTTTAGTAATCCAGCTCTTGTTTTGTTTTGTGGTTTAATGTAACAACCATTAATTACCTTGTCTACTTAAAGAGCTTACCCCCTTATTACATAATAGCGGGAAGGACAAACACCTTTAGGTTTCCAGAGCATTATTTGGTAGGTTTCTGGTGAGCAGGTTTTTCCTAAGAGTCACCACTGGGTTGTGGTGAAATATTATAGAGCTGGGACAGAGCCTTAGGCCAGCAGCAGCCCAACAGCAATGTTCTTCAGTGTTCACTTGACATCACTGGCTGGTTCTGAGTCCTTTCTTAGAGAGAGCTGTAGCAACACTGAACT
Organism: Parus major; assembly: GCF_001522545.3. Classification (NCBI taxonomy): domain Eukaryota; kingdom Metazoa; phylum Chordata; class Aves; order Passeriformes; family Paridae; genus Parus; species Parus major. Next base: position 61,479,958 of record NC_031768.1, on the reverse strand, counting down.
GTGCCTGGAATCAAAACCTGGAGGTGAAATAAAAGCCAGAACTGTTGACCTCTCTGTAGCACCATTAACTTACCCAGTTTCCATCAGTAAAGCTCTGCTACAGCTTTCACCGCAGTGAGAGGAAATCTATTGCTGTTTTATTCTTTTTGCTGTCTTCAGGTCAAGAGGAGTCAAATACAGCTTTTGTATGGAGCTGAAAACCCATAAGGACGTTTGCACCTGGGACACTTTTGCCTTGGCTATCTGATCCTATCCAGGTGCTGCCTTTGCGAAGACATCTTTGTCTTTCTCCTGGACAATCTCTGGGGTCTCTTGTTGAGCTCCGATTCCTGATACCTGCGTGATTCCACATGTTGGTCATTTTGGGAGCAAGGGGAAAGGCAGGAAGGTTTTTCTTGGAGCATGTTTATGCTCCAGTTTGCTGGCCACAGCTGTGTACCAGGTAAGCTACACTTGAACTGGCTGGAGCAGCATCCCCAGATCCCATTAGTTCCTGAAGTCAGCAGCAATAGCATGCTTCCCCCTACAGATCTAGGAGCTGCTAAAGCACTTTAGCTCAATGCATACTTTCCTGGTCCCAGACCTTGCATCCAGCTGCTGGCTTGCTGGCTAGAAGGGCAGAGATCCAGCTGTTAGTTGAAACATGCCCTGTTGTGCTTGCAATTTTCTTCATGGATTTAGCACATCCACAAATGCTTCAGCCTGTTTGGATGGACACATCTCCCATGGCTGTCCCCTGGTTTAATATCCATCTCTCATGTTGGCAATAGCAATGGGGCCTGGCCAAAATGACAATGAATTTCTCAATTAATTCTGGTAGACCTCAGATCAAGGACACAGGAACCCAGTGACCCACAGACAGCTTTACCATTAAGGGAGATACTTTTCCTGGACTAACAGTACCACTAAATACCTTGAATCTGTGCAAAGGCTTGGATTTATTGGTACTTAATACCAAGAGGCCTTAAAGGTGAGCATCTCTGGTAACAAGGAAACTTGTAATCATGTGTCTACATCTGAACGTTGGCAACTGTGGAGGCAGGGCCCCTTTTCACCGTGCCTCCCCTACCACAGGAGAAAGCAGAGCACCAGCAGGGCTCTCTGCCACCCTGCAGTCACCACTGGGATGGAGCTGCAATGCAGGCAGGGACCTCTGGCTCTCCCATGGGTGTTGCTGAAGGAACTCATTGATACTCACCTTACTCTCAGTATTGCACCCTCTGAGGCTTCTTACAGGTCACCAGCCCACTTGCATTCAGTCCTCTGCCTGCCCTGCTCAGTATTTTGCCTAGCTGTCAAGCTGGGGGTTAATACTTCTCAAATTAGCTATAAAAATTCATATGAACAGTAAGTTCTTTAAACATCCTGTTCTAGAATTTCCTTTGTTTACAGTCAAATCCATTTCTGGCCTTATTTCAGATATCAATTGTTCCATGTATAGAATCCTTCTTCTTCAGCTTAATATGCAGGGAAATCCTGTCCCATACCATCATGGTTCCTTGTATGTGCACTGCCTTTTTTCTGTGGCAAGTTTGTGCCTGGATTACTGAAATTATTTCTTACAATTTCCAACAGAGGGAGATGAAATTGGTGGTAGGTTCAGGACCCTGTTTCCCAGTCTCCTGCCCATCTGTAGGGTGACTTTTTCATGTACATGTTCAAGTTACCACAGCAGTTCCAAGGGATGATGATGATTCCTGCCACTTGACATGGAGCATTTGCTGAGGCCTTTCTTAACAACACAGAGAGAAAATCCTCTCCTGTCTGATTAGGTATGAAAAGAGAAGTGCTGGCATGAAAGAGGGGGCTGCTTGTCCCCATGAAGGAAGCTGGTACCAACCAAAGGCAGTGTGCCATGCCAGACAGGAATATGTCCTGCTACTCTCCTGGCTCAGGAGAGTCCTTTTATCCTTGAGGAACTACTTTTCAAGTAATTGGTCTATAAAATAGGGATAAACCCACCTCTCATAGCCATTCCCAAAAGATCTGATAATGTTCTTCCCAGTATTTTCAATATGTGGTAGTCTCTGGGGATACCTCAGGGCCTTGCTTGTGGGAATAAAGCCCGGCTCTCCCAGCAAGACCTTCATCTCTGACTCTGTGTGACTCTGTGACTCAGCTCTGAAATAGTGTTTTTCCACTGACAATTTTGATAAGTATAACCTTAAACTGGGCTACATTACAGATGAGAACCCAAGATCATTTTTAATCTCCTGTTATTTACTTGTAACATCATGAATCATTGCAGCATTGCATACTGCACATGATATTCTCTGATGATATAATTACAGAGCTCTCTGTATACTGTGCTTTCTTAATTCATTGTATTCAACATTCACCTTTTAGCAAGGCATGCTTTAATTCTCAAATGCATATTACTCAGTTTGAGACTAAACATGGGAATTGAAAACAAGACTCCAGATATCACAGCCACATCACAGTGGCCATGTGTCTGCTGTGTTTCCCAGCCTCACACTGTAGCCTTTGCTCTCTTCCCACACATGAGCAGCACTGGGTAGCTACAGGGTAGGTGCAGCTGGACTTTAGAATGTGTGACTGGAGCTTGTTCTCAGCCTTATCACCTGGGGTGTGTTTACATGATAAAAAATACCTTTGTGGGTGTTGTCAGTTGCAGTTTTCAGATGGAGGAGGTCTCAGAGTTATGTGCTGGCAGTGCTGAGCAAGGTGGGGAGTCTGGGCACCTCACTGGTGCCCTTAGCTCCCTCCTCAAAGGCAGACACAAAACAAATTGTGAAGAGTACTAAAAGAAACCATTTCCCACATTGTGTCAATTAGGAAGTGAAGTTCAGGGGCTTCACAGACTCAGAGACCTAGAACTATGAGCGTCCAGGGCAGGGAGAAGCCTATTATCCCATCTCCAGGCACAGCAGGCCCCATTAGGATAAGCAGGGCTCATGCCTACATGGACAAGCTCCCATTCCTCCCCAAGGATTGCTGCTCTCAGATTATTACAACTGGCCTGGGTGCTGGTTCTGAGTTCATCCAGCACCTTCACCTTCTCCCCCACCATTATGTCCAGGTCAGTCCCAAGTCATGTTTCTACTGTGAAGCTTGCTGGAAAGGAGGAGAGCAGCCTTTCTGGTCCAGGCTGCACGGTTCCTCGTCTGAGGCCAGTTCAAGAAAAGCTGAAACTGCTTGTTAAGGCTCAGTGTCAGATTTGAAAGGCTGCTGGCTACTGAGCTGCAGTGGATCTGCCTGGAGAAATGCCCTTGAAATTGCAAGCAGCAGCAGCAGCTCCAGAGTGTGAAAGATAGAGGGGCCATCTGAATCTGTGTTGAACAGGAGCCGATCCAAAACACTTCCTGCAAATTCCAAGGAAATGTCATTTGCTGTGGTAACCTTTGCTGAATCAAGCACTGATGATTAAGCAAGACTCCAACACCCAGGCCTTTTACCCTAAGCTTTCTTAAAATTGTAAATTAATGGTTGGACTCTATGTTATTAAAGGTCTTTTCTAACTTAAATGATTCCATGATTCATTATCTGCTGGGTTCCCAGCTTTGCCTTAGCTCTCCCTTGGAAGTTGCAAATACAAAAGTTTGCCCATAACCTGATTCTCTCTGTGCCTCCAAACCTTGCAGGAAAGATGCCAGTAATTTTCCAGATTTGTCCCCTGCCTCCACAGTTCAGCCAACACCACCTGCTGCCGTGTCACTGAGGGGCCACAGCCACCAAAAAGTGAGTAAACAAAGTGCAGGCCATCAGCAAACTGCCTTATGGGTGCTTTCCCATTGAGGACCACATCCTACGAAGCCTTGGATTTCCTTTTATTTTATTGCCTTCTCCCACATCTGATTTTCATACTTATGAACATGCAAATGCAACAGGGAAATTTAGGAAATCTGTTACTAAGGCAACTGATTAGGTGGTGATGCAATTACCTTGTTATTTGAAAGTCAGGGTGCTGTGTGTTGCAATAAGCTCCTACCAAAGGGGAGAATAAAAGTTTTCATAATCCTTTACCACTCAAAGGCAGCACAGCCCTGAAAATTACTCGCCTTGAGAATACACCAAGAGTACCAGAAGTCAGCAAAGTCTATCTGCCTTTGTTGTAACAGGAGCTGATGCAGAATCTCCTCCTTTCTCCAATGCCAAACAGGATTGAGGCGGGGGTAACTCACTTTCAGGACATGTCAAGAAGTCCATGAGAAAAAGCACTCCATGTGATGTGATAAATTAACAAAATATCCACCTATAATTACATTTAATTATGAAGAAAATAAATCATACCAGCAAAGATTTAGGTCTTTGAACACAAATGTTGTACCTAAATGCAATTATAGAGACGACATTGGACTCCAGCACCTCAATGCCTTGTTTGAGGTAAGCGGCCCAAGACTAAGCACAGGATTTGAGATGTGGCTGCATCAGTGCTGAGTACAGAGGGACAATCCCTGCCCTGGTGCTGCTGGCCACACTATTGCTGATACAGGCCAGTATGGCATTGGTCCTCTTGCCCATCTGGGCACAGCTGGCTCGTGTTCAGCTGCTGCTGACCAGCACACCCAGGTCCTTTTCTGCAGGGCAGCTTTTCAGCCACGTTGCCCCCAGCCTGTTATGGTGCAGGGGTTGCTGTGACCCAAGTGCAGTACCTGCTGGTTTTCCTTGTTGAGCCTCACACAACTGGCCTTGGCCCATGATGCAGCAATGCAGTTGAGTCTGACCTGGGCCTGCTGTTTCAGACACTGTCTTTCCCAGGTTTCACCTCCTGTGGCTCTAGCACAAGCTTCTCTTCTGCATTTTCCTTCCTCCTTCCTGATGTCTCCACACATGCTGCCTCCCACCCTTCTATACAGTCTTGGGCCCATGCAGCATTTCTTTCACTTGACTGTGCCCAAAGGTTCTCCCTCTGCATCAGACCTTTGCCTTTGACCTCAGCATTGAGCTGGGGAAGGAAGAGCCAGGAGTCAGCACAGAAGATGGGGACCTGGCCATTCTGCAGCAAGCATGGTATCTCCTTCCTTTTCCTCCATGCCTTTCCTTAGTACACTCACTGTCTGAAACACCAGTCCAGGTACCTGCTGGCTGTGCTTTGTGCTGACATTCCTCCCTGGACAAGTCACCTCAGGTCTGCTGCTCGCTTTGGGACCCTACTCAACCCAGTGACGCATGCAGCTTGGCTGCCTCTGCCAGCTCCCACTGTGAGTTTCCATGTTTCTCTGCACAGATCTGGCTCCTTCCAAATGCCAGGAGTCACATTCTGGGCTATTTTTTTTAACTTCTGTTTTCAATGTTTTTCTTAATAAGTGCTCACACTGCTCATTTGCTCACAGACAAGCCACAATTGTTATTTGTGGGGACCAAGGAAAGGTGGTGGAAGAATCAATAAAAGTCAGCAGATATTGATCTGAGATGATAGGTGTTGTCAAGAGATGCCAGCTGTGGCTGCTAGGAGGGCTGCTGCAGTATCCAGAGGCAGGGAACCTATGCCATCGGAGAGTGCATGCTAAAGGGGGACAAAGCAAGCCTGCTGCTTTTTCCAAGACACCAGGAACCTTGTAAAGGAGCAGAAGATGTTTGCCTGCTGTTCTGGACTCAATACCATGTGTTAAGCCCACATTACTGCCCTTCTGCAGCTGTGCAAGTGCATTTGAAGTCATAGTTTTGAAAGTTTTAGCTTCAAAAGCAAAAACACACTCGAGTTAGGGTTTGCACAGTAAGTCTTGTACCACAGAGCACCACATGGGTCCTGAAATGTGTGTTGGGCCATCAGTTGGGCTAAAAAACACCAGAACTGTTTGCCCTGCCAGAGTGCTTGGAGGTGATGATGTCCACAAAACATTGTGGAGAAATACTTTCTGAAGAACCAGGCTGGAAGAGGTGCAAAAGACCCACTCACACTGCTTTGCTACCCAGCAGCTTCCCAGAGCCGGACCAGAGTTCAGAGAATGCCATGGCTGTGGCTGCACCATAGATCTCCACAGATGTTAACTTTATCTCCCAGTGCACTTCTCCTTGCTCCTCTTCCTTGACCACATTGTCCTGGTCACCTCTTGTCTTTTAGGTGTGTGCTGAGAGGGTGCCAGAGCTGCTGCCATCCATGGGCCACACAAAAACAGCACATTGTATCTGTAGGCTGTTAATCTTGGAAGTGGTGTCATGCTCCAGGATAATCTGCTTTTCCCAAGGACAGTAGCTGACTTGAAAATAAAAAAACTTACTGTTCCTCCTCTTCTGTTGGGAAGGTGTCCCACAAAAGTGCCCAAAAAGCATTGGACAGAGCTCAAGAGGGCTGCATACAGCCTTCCATCGTAGGCATACAGCTAATGCCAGCAGAGGAGAGCTACTGCATGATCTTCCACCAACCATTTGAACTGAGGCCTGCATTTGGCTAAATCCACCATCTCTGGAATTCAATTTGCCGTTGAGTCTTCTTACAGTGGGAAGGCAAAGCCTCGGTGGGAATACCCTTGCATGCAGACTCCTTGTGTGATGCAACAGGCACCTGATTCAGGGATGCTCTCTGTCTCCATCCCCAGTTCAGGGCTGGCACTGGCCCCTGCCGTGTGTATGTGTATGTGTTTGTGTGTGCAGCTCTGTGCTTGCTGCAGTGATTCCCCAGTGGGCCAGGGAGCAAAAATGAAAAGGAAAATGAAATTGCAAAACCACGTCTGCTCTGTGGGAAGTGCTCAGGTAGTCACAGAGATGAGGCAACCCCCTACCACTTTCTAAATAGAGCCAGCAAGGGTATGCAACACTAGTAAAACTAAAATGATCATCACCTTCCCCTTGAAGAATTCAAGAATTCATACACTACTCTTTTTTTATCTTTTTTTTTTTGTTTTGTTTTGTTTTGGTTTGGTTTGGTTTTTTGTAAATACAGTATCTTGTACCACCCTTTTACAGTTTTACAAGAGATGGCAGCTTTACCTCCACAAGCAGTGTGTAGATGCTGAAATCCAATACAGCAGCAAGGTCCCGTGGAGAGAAGCAGAAGTGAAAAAGTCAGTGAAAAGTGAAAAGGTAGGGAAAAAGTGGTTGGGGAAGGAGTGAGGGTGCCTGTGGGAAGTGGTCCCATTGGTTTTTTTTTCTGTCCAGGCAGGCCCTGGGCTTCCATATTAGACATTCAGATATGCTCCCCTTAACACCTTCACCTCTCAAAATCTCCACACCTCTAACAACACCCTCCCGCCTGGGATTTACTTGTCTTTCTGTAATGGCTTTCCTCTGGTGATATCCTTGTTGAATAATATGGATTTTACAACAAGTGAGATGAAAGCAGCTGAGTCACATCTTCCCTCTGAGTTCCCCAAAATGGGAAGCTACTCAGGCCTAGAGGCAAAATCAAGGTTTGTTTTTAGCTGCCTGAAACAAGCCTGCTGTCTTCACTCATCGCCCGTGGTGTTTTACTGAGTGCTCTGTGCCAGAGGAAAGAGGGTGCAAGGCCATGACCACACCAAAGTGTTTCCCACCTCTGCTGTCCTGGGAGTCAGAACAGCAGGGAGGATGCTCCAGATGTGCACTAGGGTGCTGCTGCTGGGGGTCTCATGGGCAGCTGGAGCAGCCACTGAGGCTCCCAGTTCCCCAAGTGTTTCAGCCACCACATCTTGACAATGATGAGGAGCACCCCAACGCTTGAACCACAGGCCCCCAGCACATCTTGGAGGATCACTTCCACCTATAGACAACAGGAAAATATGGGCACAAAACCAGTTTAATTCAAGTCTACAAAATGTTGATGTCAGGATGTCACGATGTCAGGAATTTCCTCCCTGTCTCAGTCTATCTCAAAGCTCCTGCCCTCACATAACCCTCCTTAGGCAAGTTGCTCCCTTAGCTTTTAGCTGCAGTGAAGAGTTCACTCCTGAAGCTACTGTTTTTCCTTCCTAGAGGCAAATATGGCTTGACCTTTTTGCGTGCTTTCTGGGAAATATTAGCTTTGATTCAGTTCAGAAGGGCTCTGTGGTGCCTTGGCACAGCACCACAAAGAGATGGGGATCCCCATAGTGTCCAATTAGGGTTTTTGCCTTTATATGTTTATTTTCCTGATTGTAATACTCTTTTATGGCCAAAAAGAGTTGGATACTTCAGGTAGAAGTCACACTTTATTTTTATTGCAATGTTTTATATTCATGACAATAATTACGGGTTAATTATGGTGGTCAGTCTGCTTTCAACTTTTTATGCTTCTGTAATAACTTCTGTGACAAATTCCTTACACACATGGAGCCATGTTGAAGATCACTCCAAAAGGCTCTGCAAAACTGACTTGAAAAAGGATTTTTGATGTGCATTTTTATATTGCCTGGGAGTCAGATCTGAACTGAAGGTGATTAATGGAAATTCACTGAAACATTTTCCAGTGCTGAATCCTTTACAAACTCTTCAGCCCACCTCTGTCTCTTCTATCATGTCATTTGTTCCTCTGTTTTTTAATCCAGGAGCTGATATTTTCGCTGGGCTTTTGCAGCAGAGTATTGTACAATATCATGACTGCTTTCTGTGGGAAAGAACTAAACAAATACAGTCATAGAATCATACAATTGTTAAGGTGGGAAAAGACCCCCAAGATCATCTGTCAGCCCAACACTGCCAAACCCACCACTAAACCATGTCCCTGGGTGCCACATCTGTACATCTTTGTGTCTCCAGAGATGGTGACTCAACCACTCCCTCAGGCAGTCTGTTCCAACACTTGATAACCATTTCCATGAGGAAAATTTTCCTAATACCCAATCTAAACCTTCTTTGGTGCAACCCAAAGCCATTTCGTCTTGTCCTACTGCTTATTACTTGGGAGAAGAGACTGATCCTCTCCTTACTAAAACTTCCTTTCATATATTTCTAGAGACCATAAAGTCTCCCCTCAGTCTCCTTTTCTCCAGGCTGAACAGTCCAAACTCCCTGAGCCACTCCCCATATGACTTGTGCTTCACAGCCTTCACCGTCAATCATGGAATCACAGAATAGTTGAGGCCAGAAGGGATGTCTGGAGGTCATCTTGTAGTGCATGAAACCTGGCTGATAGACCAAAAGTGTGATCCTCTTCCTGTTTGTGGCAACATAAACCAGAAGCTAATGTTTTCTGTTTGCTTTAGGTTTGCAGACCCATGATTAAGCCTGATTGTTTTGTTTTGGCAATGTGCTTGGATTGCTTTGGGAGGCAAATTCCAGAACTTCCCAGAGGATCTCAGATGTAAAGCTTTGCCTATTCCCCTGTGATCCAGACTTCCAGTTAGGATAGGATTCATTTACCCTGAAAAATATGAACTCTCATGTTGCTCAGCAGATGCAGTATTACTGACTTACAGAGCCAGAGAAGTACTCAGGCTAGCTAGGACCACTGAAGCTCATCTCTCCAGTGACTTTCCACAAACTGGATGTGGGTGCACTCCATCCCCTTCACCAGGCCACTAAGAGGCATTTGAGAGAATGCTTATAGAAAATGTGAAAACATCTCCTGGGCATGGAGGTCAGTCTGAAGTCAGGAGGTACATCAGTGTAGGGAGAGAACAAACCTGAGCCAGGATCTGAGGTAGAGGCAGCCTGGCTGAGAGACCCACAGTTACCTGCACGCACAGGCAGCACACTCATCAGTTGCTGCCAGCAGTGCCAAAACCTATTTTCCAGGTCATCAATCTTACTAGTCACTGCAAAACATTATATAACTCCATTCTACTTGATATTCAGCTTTCATCACATCTCTGTAAGGCTTAAGCCAAAGATCTGGACAGATTTTGCAAAATCAGATCCAGCCTGTTAATGGGTGCCTCATGTTTTTGTTGTTGTGGCTTAGTGTGTGTTGCTCCCTGCCTCTGAGACACCATGTCTCGTTCACTTGGGTTGTGCAAGGGCTGTCAGGCATCCCCCCAAAAGCTTACTAAAGTGTGCTGCCAAGCTTAATGTAGCGGGCCACCCAGTGAAATGTCTGGGAGATGCACGTATCCACGTGATGAAATGAGTTACTAGACTTTTCTGGAGTGGCCTCCTGTAGCACTGAGCCTGTGGCAGGACCAGCACTGGCTGGCAGTACCCCAGTCTTGTCCTCCATCCTTGCTAATGGCAGAAGTACACAGTCCAGAGTGAAGAATAAACAGAGAGGGTATGCTCAAAGGAGGAGCTCATCACTTTGAAACCCCAGTAAAAGGCTGTGTGCTGTGTCAGAGCATTTCCCAGAGCATCCCTTAGAGCTGCCACATAGACCACAGGGTTGGTTTTTTTTGCTCCCTGCATCAGCATTGCCTAAAATATAAAGTCACATTCATTTATGTTCCTTCAACCCACAGTCCTCAGTCCATTGTCACTCAACCACACAGAGCTCTACAATTCCCTGTGACTCTTCTCCACCTTATTCTATCTGAAAATTTTGCAAGAGGCAGGGGACAGTTTCAAGGTGTGACAGTGTAAGAGGCAATAAAATAAGGACAGCCTTAGTGGGCCAGTCCAGAAGTCCATCTAAGCAGGAATTTTGATGGTCTCTGGATGGAGGAGGAAGCTGATGCACAGGAAAGAGTGCAAAAGCAGCATGGAAGAACCCACTGTACAGCTTCCCAGCTGGATAGCAAGCCTACTGCAGCTAAGAACCATCAAAGACCATGAAAGCAGGAACAATCACAAATCTTCACACCCCCTGCGTGCAAGATTCATTGCTGCCTTTTTTTCTCAACGTGCAATGTGGGTGCAACAGCAACAACCAATAAATATACTAAAAAGTAAACTCTCCACGAAATTCACCATGGGGCTGCTAATACAATTCCCTCCTGCAGGACCAGTTGGGGGATCAGCCTGAGAGATGTGAGCTGCTTTGCCAGGGCACCATTAGACAGTTCTTGGATTTGGCAGAGATGAGGGTCATGGCCAGCCCTGCCTGGAATTCAGATGTGGCCTCTGTTCACAAAATCTTTCCTGCCTGCTCTCTGCTAACATTTAATATCTGTGCAGTTCATGCTTACAAGCACTTCAAAGCCCTAGCTAGTCACCACAGGCTAACTCTGCATTTAAATATTTGTGGAGGATAAATATGACATTATATGTTTAGGATAAGACAAATTGCTCTTTGCCTTGAGTTGGTTAGATGGATGACTGGTTGGTATGAATCACAAATGCTACAATCCAGTACATAACTCCAGATTGAGCACGGTGTTATGGCACATGGTTATGTTCCCTGATTTGATGGCTTATTTAACTAATCAGCGCAGCAGGAGCAGTTCATTTCAACTATTCCAATAAATGAGAGCTCTGTAATTTGCACATGCAGCTGTAATAGTTGTAATGTTTCATTCCTGCTGTGCTGCTTAGTTACATAAACCATCTAGTTGGAATCAATACTTATTTACTGTACCTAATCAACACAGTTTGAATTATAAACATTCAGAATTTGCATATGAGGTGAGCCACTGAGATTTCCCCCAGGTACAAATATCTGAGAGTTTCTTAATCTGTTCAAAAGGTCAGGAGAAAGGGATGTAAAAAGCAGTGGAATAACTATCAGTCCATGTGAAGGCTTTGTTAGGGCTTTTCAAGGGAAATGCAGGGGTTTGACATTCATAACAAGAGGCTGCTGGAAACCATGAAGGAAATACACAAGAGCAGCCTCTCCTGCAGAAACTTTGACCAGTAATTTTCTGGCAGCTTTCAATTACCAGTGGATGGGCTGATGATGGGCTGGAGGCAGAAGGAGGAGATGAAGGTCCGGATCTCATGACGAAGCCTGGTGACATTTAACAGCACCTGGGGCAGGCAGGGACTGATGAAAACCTCCATGCACATCAGAGCTTCTGTGTCCCAGCTGGTGAACAGCACTCCCAGAGGAGGCCTGGTAATAATTGATCCTGTCCATTTCCTACCTGGTAATAGACAGCAGGGATTCAAAGTCCCTTATTTAAGGCACACAGGGCACATCCTGTGCAGCACTGCTTCTCTTCAGACCCCCTCAAACCTGAGCTCTTGCCAAAGCTGATATTAGCAGCAAAAGATAATTTAGGGAATGGCTGACCACAACTCCATAGCCCATTCTGGTATCCTCCTTGAAATGTTGGCCACAGAGTACCCCAGGTGCCATTGGGATGAGCTGTGCAGGAGGCAGAGAGGTCTCTGCTTTCATGGAGAGAGGGGCTGCTGGGCCAGGTGGGGGCCAGGGCTCCACTGGACCCATCATAGTGGCAGCCAGGATCTGCCCAACTTCCCCTCGCAGTGCACACCTTGAGAGATTAAAAGAGCACTGTACCCTACGTCCATTTGAAAAGGAACCAGACAATTTTGACTCCCAGGATAATTTCCTCCCTGTATAAAAAATAATAGAGGGAAGAGGAGAGAAGGGTTGTTTTCAACCTCATCCTCAAAAAGACACAGTCTGGAACTCCCAGCTCTCAAACAGGTTTGCCTTGTCAGTTTTGTTTTGATTTCAATTTAAGATCTTTGTTTTAATAGAATATTCTCCTGGAGGAATGCACAGCCAGTTTGTCACAAACATGTTTAATCAGAGCAGATGGAAGGCAAAAGCTGGTGATTGCTGTGAGCTCATGTGCCTTCACATGGTACATCTGGGGCTGTCTTTCAGAACTGGCTCCAGGCTTCACAGCGGTCTACGCAAAACTGAGTTTTTCAGCCCAAAGTAGGCAGATGAAATGAGCTTGCCTAGGGAGACACATTTACTGCCCTGGCTTCCCTGGTCTGGGAGAAGATGCTGTCTCTGCTGGTGTCCCAGCAGAACCCCTGGCCCCTTTGGGAACAGCAGGTTGGGGAGCACTGCTTCTCAGGGGTCTGTGCTTGGTGACTCAGCCCTCCAGCTGAACACCCCTCTTAGCTCACCTGCACAGGCACCTGATTCTGTTTTCAATGCTTCAGCATGTCTGAGATGTCTGTTGGAATAGCAGAAGTGACACAGGTCACAGGGCAGAAGCTAGGGGCAGGTTTGGTTCATTGGGGTACCTTAAGTGCTCATTTATTAAGCACCATGTTTTAAAACAGAGGTAAAAATAAGACCTTTCCTGACAGAGAAACTGCTGGGTGTTGTATTCCTGTATTTGGAAAGATACATGGAAGAAGCTTGTGGACTCAAAATGTCTCCCTGAAGCAGAGTATCTGCTCCCTGTTCTTGCTGCACCATGCAAAAACTACTATCTGGGTACCATAGCACCAAAACACCTTGCAAACCACAGCCCTGTGGGCATTAGCTTGCTTTATGAGTCTCCCTCTGGCTTTTCCAGCAAGTGGTAAAGGAAATTACACCAAACATGACAGCCCGCTCCCCTAGGCTTAACAGGGCAGGTCCCTGTAAAGTGATAAAGGCTTTAAATGGGGGTTACCCCAGCTGATGAAGGCCAATGTCCTTGATATGAGGGTGGGTTTTGTTCCCGGCCTACTGAAAGACTTCATGAGGCAAAGAACTTGTCTCTGTGTGTGCTTTCCCCAGTAAACCATGATGAGGTCTTTTTTGTAGCACAAAATATGTGAGCCTTTGAGACCAGAAATCTGTGCTTCTGAGGCAAATGCAGCACACCAGTGAGCATACATGAGTATCTTCTAGAAACAATTTTAAGATCAGAATATAGAATAATAAGTCCCAGGGTTAATTTTCGCTAGTATTGGAATTCTTTTACTAATAGGCATCCTGTGATGTACCTGGAATGAACCTTGAACCACCCTCACCCCCAGTACCTGTGACTGCAGAGTTGGACATCTGCTCCAAAATTCAGCAGAAACTCCTTCAAAGCCCACAGAGTTATTAGGAATATTTGCATCATGGCACTCAGTTGCAGCATGCTTTTCACAGCATCCCATAACCTGAATGCATTTCCTAGTTGAGCTTCATATGATGCTGAACAAAAAAGAATAAGTTGAGTACAACTCAGATCTCAGCTCACCCTTGTATCCAGAGTCACACCATCACAAATCCTGTGACCAAAAGAAACAGATTTAATCCAAACCTGTACAGATTTTCAGCCTGCACTCTGACAGCCTCTGCCTGAATCTGAGGTAAATCTAGTCAGGTTAAGGAAATTGAATTTCAGTAGCACTTTGGGCATCAGAGGATCGCCTCCCTTAGGATGCAGGTGCCAGCCAAGGTAGGTGGCTGTCCTGGAGCACAAAGGTGCTGCCCAGTGTAGTGCATCCCTGTGAGCACACGTGTTCCCAGACACGAGTGTGGAGGAGAGCGCACCGAGCTGCTCAGCTGGGCAGGTGCGAAGCCTCAAACACAGCTCAGGAGGCACCTGCCCCTCTGCTCCTCCCCACTCTGCTTGTTTGCTGGGGATGTTCTGCACTTGCCACTTTTGCAGCATCACAAGGCCCTGCAGGCTGGTAAGACTTCTTTAAAACACATCACAGCTGCTGTTCCATTCGCTTCCTGACTTTGTCCTGGTGCACTTAGGTTGTGGCTTTGCTGCATTGTCTGGGGGCTCTGTTCACAAAATCTTTGCATTGGGGTGCTTGTTGCTGTGTTCAGGTTATGGGTGGAAGATGGCAGAAGATGCAGGGGTTTCCCCCTTCACTTCTTATTTCACTCAAAATATGTTTTCAGTCATTAGTTATTCTGTGTCCATGAGCATTTGATAACTGAGTGGAGGTGGATGCTCAGATTTATCAGTTGCTGCTTGGGTTTACTCCACCCCTTCAGATACAGACAGCTGAAATATAAGACTAGGGAAAATCAAAGCATTTAACAATGTTTTCCTTTGGTTTTTTTTTTTTTGCTCAAAAAAAATGTGGTATGTTTTCCTGATATGTTGGTCCCAGATTACAAATACTTTCCCTCCTGACACAGCAGAAATTCTATTGTGTGAAAGGCACTCCTTTGGTTTTTATCTCACATTTCTGCCAATAACCATATATACACCTGTATTTAGTTGTATGTCTCTCTCCATGACAGAGAAGAAAGCAATTCTGGCATGAATATACTTGTTCACATTTGCTTGAATAAAATTCCCTCTCCAGACATCTGTTTATCCATCCATCCATCCAACTACTCAGCCATCCACACAAGTAGAAAAAACCCATAAAAACATTTGCAGAAAAGCAACCCAAAAGAGGTACAGCTGCAGCTGTAATAAGCTGTAGGTAATGGAGAATCTTATCTTCTAGATTTTTTTGACAACATATCCCTCTCTGTTTTATGCTGTGCTGCCAGTATATTTATGACAGGAAAGCCAATTGAAGAAAACAACTAATTGTTGGCTGAGCAGTTTTTAAAACTCTGCTTTAGTGCTACTATTTACCTTTTGAAATATTAGGAAATGGTCAGGAAAGAAAACTTGGAAAGAAATTCTGCTGAAATCTTTCCTCTGGTCTGTTTTTTCAGGCAGATGTACTAAGTAATAGGAAGAGAGTTCTGCTTTCTGACACTATGCATGTAGGTAAGAAATGCAAATGTTTTAAGAATGAAATTTGAGAAATGGCCTTAAGCTGAGACAGGGGAGATTCAGATCAGATATTTGAAAAAGCCTTTCACTGTGGCAATAGTCAGGCTTTGGAAAAGGCTTGAAAGTGATCCTTCAGGAGTCAGAAATAGATGTGGAGGAGGTTACACAAAATTAAGTCTGACAAAGGAATATATACGAGGAGAAATATTTAAATATTTTTGCTCCTTCACGTGGTTTTGGCATCGCAGGTAGTAGGTCTTGTTGTAAACATATAAAAATTCCATCTTTTTTCCCCTTTAACTGGTTGCAAATTTGTGCTACGTATAGGACACCACAAGAATACCTAAGCAGTGCTAAATAAATTATCTTTGTATGAAATTGTCAATTTTTTCAGCATTCTTCACCTTCTCCCCTGTCTTCTTGTTGCCTCATAATTTCCTAGCCTCACTTCCCAGAAAAGCATGACCAAAAATTAATGGCCTTACACTCACTGTTCTTCACCAGGTCTTTGTTGCTTTAGCTCCTCCTTGGGCTTGATGGATTTTCCCCAGCCACGTTCCCTGCAAATCAGCATCTCTCCAGCTCCATCATGCAATACTCTTTTCCCTTTGGTCCCTGCTTCTCCCTTGGAATCCAACAGGAAAGATGCAATAAAGAGCAGGTGAGGGAGGTTCCTGATGGGATTTTCCCCCTTGATCAGCTCCACTGAAGCCTCTGCAAGGAAGGGTCTAGGCCAGGTCAAACACAGAAGTGTTTGCAAGCATGTGCTTCCATGGAGATGATCTTACATCTTTTTTGGGCAGACCTGACATCATGGGGACTTCAAAGTCAGCATGGGACATGCCAGAGTACAACCCTGAGCTTCTGCTGCTCTTTCTCTAACAGTGGCTCAGAGGTTTTCCATTATTTATTCCTCACACACCAAAGCCATTGATTTATTGATATCTCCATCCTAAGGAAGCACCTAGATTCCCTTGAGGCTTTGATACCATCAATGATTTAGATATTGCTTCATCTGTGAGCATCACTTCTGCTGGTCCCCAAGGATTGTGCCCTGTCCTGGGCTGCTCTGGCTTGGGTGTCCTCATTATTTTACAGAGGATATTTCATCTATAAAAGCTATTGACAAATCTACGTCAGAAGGAAAGCAGAAAAATCCGTAGGTGATCAGACTTTGACATCTTTGGTCATAACATTAAGACCGCAGCACATTTCAGTGCCATGTACTTTATGTTACCACTAGAAAGGTGTGTTGAAGCAGACTAAACAATCTTACAGAGTACTGGAAGTTAGTCTCTAAATTAGGGAAATAATGCAGTTCAGATATGAAAATGGAATGTGGCAAGCTAACACAAGGAAAGTCAATTCTCTGTTAGCTCCCAGCATTTCCAGGTCAATTTAGGGCATGCACATCACTGAACCTGACAGTAGGGAGAAAACAGGCGTATTTCATTCCCTGCCTTTCAGATTCCAATAGCATCGATGAACTCTGGCCAAAGCACTTGTTTGGGAATTTATGATCAATTGAAGTAATTTGGCCTTGGCCTTAGGTCAAGCAGGTCCCTCACGGTCATTAATATCTATTAAATGCTCTGCATGTCTTTTATTGCTGTTTAAATGATGAGTAACTACTGTGAATTATAAAAATGTCTGCCATATATCACGTGTTTCAAGGTTGCTAAATCTGAAATACATTAACAGAGGCAAGCTGAGCTCTAATTAAAAGTTTGTTACCATTCACTTGTACTTTCTGTTGCAGACCTGGTTGGGCTGTACTGAAAGCTGATGTGAAATAAAACTTTCAATGTTTTGCAGAAAGAAGGAAAAATTGTATTGGAAAATACAATACAAAATTATCTTCTGCAATGCTATTTATTAAATGAGTTCTCTAGCCTCTTCTATCTGTGATACATTTTGTATTGGCAGCGTGAGTCTTGGAGGTCCACAGATGGGGGAAACAACAAGAGAGGGAGTGTATTTTACATACATCTCATTTTCAGAAAATGAAAAAAGAAAACTTTATATGAAACAGTTTATTAATAGACAATATATTTTCAATAGCAAAAAAAAAAGCTTTCTGAAGGTCCTTAACTTTATATTAAATTGACCACAATGGACAAAGTAATATTTGCAACATGATTTGAAGGGCGAAAAAGAATCAGTGGAAAGAGAAGCTGCTGTGAGCCACTGGTGTTATTTTCTAAAATGAAAAGTCCAATACAACTCTCAGGAAAAAGCTATTGGTATGGGAAGTTCTTCTGGCCTTAAACTGAGAAATCCATTTGAAATTTCCCAATATTGGGTGTACACCTTTGCCTGAGGCATCCCTCTGCATGGTGGCTTTTTCTGGTGCAGGGCTGTGTGTGCATGCTTGACTGGACACAGGGAGCAATTTTGGCAGCTGAGATATCACTGACCTCTGCTGGGAGTAATCAGACACACTTGGCTTCTGTCCTGGGTCCTGTGCTGCTCAGAGGTGGTGGAGATTCCTTTGGCAGAGGCTGACATATGTGTGTGTGCATGAGATATGCACACCTATGTGTAGCTGCATGCACATCCTTGCGGTCACTGCAATTTCCCAGGTGGCCAAGTGGTTCAAAGAGGTAAAATCCATCCTGAACTTAAAAAAAGAAATTTTCTTGGCAGTGAGGAAAATTTAGACCTCCTAAAGAGAAGAATCCCTACCAGTTTTCTCTAGAATATAACATTACACACATAAATGCACAAGATTCATGGATCTTTGCATTCCTAAGGGTTGGAGGGTGATGATGGGATTCTAAAGGCCTAGCTTGGAATGGATGTGACTGAAAAGCAGAGGTGTTTGTAATGATTGGCACAATTTCCAGTCTCCTGATGGACACACTGCAAATGCACCAAGAGTAAGCAATACAGTTCCAGTTAAGTAAAGGTTTGAACTGGCAATGCACAAAACAAAGACAGATTGTGCAAATAAAAGAGCTCAAATAAAGAGGTGTCGTAGAGGAATTGTCACCTTTCCCATCAAAGTAGGGCTAGTAGTGAATCATTTTGTAAACAGAGAGAAAAGATCTTTCTCTCCATGACATCCAGTGTAGGCATGTTCAGTCGGTGGCTCAGAGAAGAGCACAAGCTGGAAGCAGCCCACTGGAGTTTTGACAGTGTTTTGACAGGAAGAGCCAGAGATTATAGACTGAATTGATTTGTTCCCTTATAATGAGTGGCATGAAATAATTACTGTAGAGCAGAAAACAGATCAGATAACCCTACAATGCAGTAGTAAAAGGAAATTCACAATACCACATGAAATTTTGTTCAATAATGCTGAAGAGTGGTGCTGCCCATACAATTAACTGCACACAGAACAGGACCACATCTAAAGTCTGCTCTGTCCATGAAGCAAAGTCAGGTTTTGATAAAGCAACAAATCATTCAGATTGAACAAAAAAATGCAGACAAGCAGGATTTATTCCTGTACTGAAGCATTCTAGCAGCATTCCAGTTATCTGTGTATTACAGGAATTTATGGTCATAAGAAGAGAAGAAAGAAGATGAATTAGGTGCTAAGACTGGAGATAGCAATGAAAGAAAGACAGATCTTGATTATAAAAAAAAAAGAAATGACAAGATTTAATGAGACAAGATCGAGTGTGGTTAAAGAAGAGAAGAGAGACCAGATTACAGGACAGAGACAAGAAAACAGTTGTCCAGTGACAGATAATTCAGAAAAGGCAAAAGGGAAGAGATCTGGGTTTCACTGTAAAGAACTCACATTTGGATGGTGAATAGACATGCATGAATGTAGAAGGAAATAAAGGCAAAGCTGAAAAAGAGAAGTTGAGCTGGGTTTGAAGCTCAGCCAGAAAAACAGTATCTGAAACTCCAGGAGAGGTTAAAGTTGCCATTAGAGAATATACAAGAGGAGAAAATAGAAAAATGGGAGGAGGACTCAAGGGCAGGGGTGGAGGAATATTTTAAACATATATAAGGAGAAGCAATTTTTCTTTTCTAGATGGTCTGGAAATATCCTCACTTAAGTTGTCTCTTTAATATGGAGGGAAGCTGTCAGAAACAGAGGACACCAGCGAGAAAGGACTGGAATTGAAAAGAGCTGGTTGGACTGCACCTCAAACTGCAGCAGGATTTAGTTCAATTTTCAGGCAGAAAATAATGAAGGTACCAGCTGCTAAACATTACTAATCAGCCTTGGAGATCCATCCTGTGCTAACAAAAATTTCCATGTAACCTTCAAATAGCCACACAAGGCTGTTCAGCATTCTCCAGCTGGGAGGTAGCAGAAAAGACAACTATGGCAAGTCCCACATGAAAAAGGAAAACCACATCCTTTGTGCTGTGCAGTCAGAAAAGACAGAGGGTTATTTCTCTTTCCTTCAGGCTCTATGGGTTGGTTGTTTTTTTAAAGCAGCTCAGCCTCTGACAAACAAGAGCCATCTGTGGGCTGTCATCTTGTCCCTCCCAGTTGCAATGGCCATAGAGATGCTGTCAAACTCCCACCTCCTGGTAGGTAGCTCGGGTCTACTTTCAGGTGGCACAATATGATCTTTCGCCCACCTGTCTCTTCTAAACAAAATTACAGTTCAACATCTTTATGTTTTTTTACTTATTTTTTCTTTTTTTGCTTCTCTGAGGGGAAAGGACACTCACTTTAATCATCTCACTGCTTAAAATTCCTAAATATTTCTAAATAAATACTTCAGCCTGTCCTTTCTGACCTTGAAGGACTTTTAAGCATAGTCATGGAGGCAGCTAGAACCAAGACTGTCTGTCCTTATGCAGGCCAGATGGTAGCTTTTTGTTTCCCCCATGTATATTTTTGTCATATTCCATATTAAAGACATTGTTAGAGAGCTCTGCATTAGTACTGTGGCCTGTCCCTGTGCATGTTTCTGTCAGCTTCTAAGTCCTTATGAGCATCCCAAATGAGACAGGAATGGATTTGCTATATGAGATTGTCAGAGTCATAACTTAGCCCTTCAGAAAGTCACTAGAGGAAAGAGATTTTGCCAAAACCAGGTGCACATAAAGATCTCCCACTGGGTTTTGACTGTGCTGAAACACTGAAATAACCCCAGCTGTTGGGCAGTAACTTTGGAGCAAGGTAAATAGCATGAAGTACTGGAACTAAAATTACAACAAAAAACCTACAGTTTTAAGGGCATAAAACCTGAAATTACTTTGCACCCAATATCATGCTTATTAATAACAGATACGGTAGAGTTAGCAGGGAAGGAACAAAGGACTAGTGTAGCAAAAGTTATTTTGGATTTCCTTATTTGATTACCTGGAACACAGTACAGGTAGAAGCAGTAGGTGCCTTGTGCAGAAGGAGCAGTGTAGGCTGTACTCATCAATATTAAAGCAATTAGCTGTACAGATGTAATACCAGTGATCTGTTTCAGCACTGAAATATAAAGTGTTACTATAGTGCTAATACATGCTCATCCTGTCAAATGACTAGGGAAGGATCCTGGATGGGCAAATGCCAAAACCCTCTGCTCAGACTTTGTCTTAGGAGGTAATAGCTCAATTTACCAGTCTGATTTGGTGGATTTCAATTTGGGAAGGAGACAAATAAAAGTGCTTGAGTGAGAATTTTGTGGGTTGAATTGAGGCTTTGCTGATATTGATCAAACTGTAGCGAAAACCCAGGGGAAGATGTTGCAGTTGCAAACTTGTGATTTAGAGATTTGGGGTGGGATCCAGGTCCAGCTTGGATTCCTTCACCTAGGTGTCTATGCTGCCAGCTCCAGCCAAGTGCATCTTCTCACCTGATGCCCTCTGAGATGCCCTGTGATCCCATGGCACCTTCTCAGAGCTGGCAGAGAGGACACAGTGATTACAGTAGGTCCATGTCCTGCTACACCCTACAGGAAGGATATCCTTCACCATTTAAATCAGCATCAGGTTGACACCACAAATTGACTCCATGTTTATAGAGATGTTTGAACAACTGAAACCAAATTCCAAGTCAGTACAAGCCACAGGAGCCTAATGAGTCTCTGAACTGAGCAGCTGTGAGAGAGGGGAGTCTCTGTTAGCATCTGTCATACCCTGGGATGCCCTTGGGTACCCCAAGACTCATTGTCACGCTCTTGGCCCTGTGACCACGCTGAAGGATCTCTCAGTGACACCACATGTAAGTGGCTGAATTGGGCCTTGAATTACTGCCCTTGGGAATTTAATCTTCTCACTGATGTGGAGATTGATCTGCATCCTACCCCAGCTGCGACAGTAGGAGAGCACTGAGCATGTGCAGTCCTGTTGAGAAATGGGTTACCCTGAGATCTGGCAGCACTGAACAACAGCTCCCAAGTTTGCATCAGCAGGTGAGCACATCAGGCTTGTTTGGGAATGGACTCATGCCTAAGAGACTTCCTGCCAGTGAGGGTGGAACAGGTTTGCCTCATGCCTGTCCCAGGAGTGGTAGTTTTGAGATGGCTATGCAATAAGAAGTTAAATAAAGGCTTGTGAGAAAACCTTTTCCTGACAATTTTTTCCAGGCTTCTCAGGCTTCCCTTATCTCAGTCCATGTGGGTGGTAGGTGCCCAGGGAAATGACTGTCTGCTGCTCCAGTGCCCAGCCATATCCATGGTGTGGCTTGCTGTGCTCTGCTCTTTCCATCTCTTGTGACTGGCAAAGCAGTTTCCTGGTGTAAGGCAGTGGTGTGCACTTGTGGGTGGACATTTATAAGAGTTTACTCAACACCCAGCAAATCCCAATAAAAAAAAGCAAGGTTTGAAGCAGCTTTTCAGCTCTGGTGCCGCTTCACCTGTCAGGTGTGGTTTAATTTGGAGCTGCAAGTTCCTCAGCATATAGCAAGTTTTCAAGCTAATGATCAAGTAAATTATCAAGTATCCTATTAACAATAGGTGGGTAACTTAGGTGGGTGGCTATACTGAGAAGTTATTTTGTTTAGATTGAAGACAAATTGTTCTCTTGAGTTCTGGTCCTTGGTAGGTCCTAGGGCAGGTGTTGGTAAGCTGGAAGCAGCAGAGGCATGCTGAATGGGTGAGACATATGGAGATGTGTCTGACTCCAACCAGGTGAGAAAAACATTTTGAACTGCTACTCATAGACCTTAGCTCTGTGCATGTATGTGTATGAACGTGTACGTGTGTGAGCAAGGGAAGGATTATCCCTACGGAGAAACCCTTCCAGGCTCCCTCCACCTAACAAATCCAGTGGCACCACAAATAAACAGAAAAACATCCTGATTTTCCAGCCATTAATTCATTACTAGAAAATCACTTTTCCTAGTACAATGGGAAAACAAGATGTTTTATAATAGGAAGAAACACTGACTCTAGTTTTTTACCATGGCACCTACAGATTCCTGTACCTGGTTCCTGCTTCCAGTGTGCAAATCCTACACCCTTTTATGCACCTTACTATAAGAGAATGTTGATGGTCTGGCTGGGAGGACAACAGAAGGCAGCCTTTTGCTCTGTGGACAGTGAATCTGGGTGTCTCTTGTCTCCCCAATGTCATTATAAAGCATACATGCCTTGAATATAAAGACCTATTTATTAAAACCTTCACCCCTCCATTGTCAAATGAGGTCATAACTGGCTTGCACGTTCAGAAGTCAGTGCAGGGAAATGACAGGCTGATGGTCATTTAACTTTGTTTTTATAGTGAAGTGAGGTAAAAATACAGATGACAGCAAGCACTTCCTGGGCTGAGTCCCTGGGGAGAAGCAGAGGTGATGGTGGTACAGTCAGAGCAGAAAAAAAATACTATCCCCAAAGGGGCTGCTGAGAAACACCATCAATTCATCTCCTGGGTCCTCTGCTTTCAGCAGCTCTGGAAGTTTCTGGGAAGTAGTTACGAGCTGTAACAAGTGCTCAGGTGCCTCATTCATCCCTCTGCATCCTCCATTAGATGGGCTCATCTTTTACAAGAGGTTGCAGCTGAGTATCTTCACAATCTTTAACTGTGAGCAGGTAGCAGGAATGACCTATGACCAGCTGAGGATATTCCCTTCAAGTCCATTTCCTAATATGCTCCTCCTGCTCCTCCTCCCTGCAGGCTGTAGTCTGTGGGTAACGGGATTTGCCTGTGATAATCAATAATTCATTGCCTTACACATTTAATCTCTATATTTTCCTTGCAGAGTTTCTTTGCATATGGTTGAAAGCACCAGAACAAAATGACCCTAGAAGTGACTGTAACAATGCATTTCTCCTCCCTGACCACTTCATTTTCTAATGAAGAGCCTTTATTCACCTGGGTGCTTTCCCAGCTAATGGGCTATTAAAAAATCCATCACTAATTCAGTGAAAAGTATGTTTTCTACTTTCAGAGCAATGTCAGCATCTCTCACATTAGCTGCACCTGGTGATGACGCCATCACCCAGTTTTCCCTACAGGAAACTAACCCTAGTTTTCCCTGCAGGCAAGGCCACAGGTAATAATGCCATACACCTCACAACTGGTTATTGTTAATTGCAGCAACCTTTACAAATGTGTCTTGTCTACCTGTGTAGCTCCTTTTTCTTGTACCTGACTCCCACATTCAGTCCACTTCTGCTGCTGTTGTTCCAGGAGCTTAAGATAAACCTGGATAGCCCCAAAAAGGCAGCTGAGGGAGCTCAGCCATGAAAATATCCCAGCATGTTGGGGATTTCCAAGTTGTTGGGTTCTTGTTTCTGCTATCAGTGGGGAGCTCTAGAGATTTGTGCTGCTCTTTGTGCACACGGTCCTGTGGACCTTGCCTCTGCTGCAAACCCTGGAAGTCTAAGGATGAGGCAAAAAGAATCAATTTCTTTATGTATCTAGGTACGCAGGTATATGAAGTTAAAGAAAACCATGTCAGGCTAGGGGGTTGTCGTGCAAGCAGGAGGTCACATTATTCATGTCTCTGGCAGCCACTTCACTGAAGGACTAATTTTGTTCCATTTCTATGTAAGGCAAGGCTAAAGCCATACACAACAGGACAGAGATCTTCAGAAATGAAGCCTGAACATGAAAATCTCCCATCTCTCAGATAGTGGTTGCTGGGAAGGCTTCTTGCCCAGCAAGGTCTCTGCTCTCAGTCTTCAAGCAGTTAATCTCTTTGGAAATGCAAGCAGATAACAAAGAAATCTGGGATTTTCAGAATACCCACAACACCTTCACTCAGGTATTTTGGGTCCAAAATCCATGATAGCCATGGATTAGACTTCCAAGCTCAGCACTGAATGTTTTTGCTGGATAATATCACATAATCTCACCTTCCTGCTCTTGTGCAGGACAATTTTTACAGGGTATGCTTGGATACAGTCCCTCTTCACTGACAACTTTGTGCTCCTTGTTTTATAAAATTATCCCATATAAATCCAAGCCAACACATGTTGATTCATTGTCTCAGGAGAACACAATGCTCATCCTCAACAGTCATCCTGAAACATCTACGTTCTCAAAATGTGTTGTGAGCTTTGGGTCTTTGCTGAGAATTTCAGTTCTTTTTTTTATCTTTCTGGATGCATTGACATTTCCAAGCTTTGTGCTGTTGAAGAACTCTGATTGCTGGCAACCACCTCTTTTCTTGTCCTTTATCTGGAGTACTGGAGACTGTAAATGTAAGAGCTCAGCCCAACACTCTCACATGTCACAGTGCATCACCGTCAGCCCATCACTGTGGGATTGCTCTGGCATAGCGGGAGATGGAAAAGCCCGGCAGAGCATCTTGACAGGACTGCTGGATATTCTTAATTGTTTAAGAGCATCACTTTTACAGCCTTAAATCAGTCAGCACTGACACAGAACTATATTTGTCCTCAAATATAAAGCATACATCCTCCAGAGAGCTCTCTATGCATTTTAATGTGTAGCTTGAGTGTATACAATTTGCTGGTGCAGCGTATTTTTAGCAAGAAAATAGGCTTCTTTTGTTTGGCTCAAATAGGTGAAAGTTTATCACTTAACGAGCTTGGTGGTGTCATCTGTACCTAGGGATTTACTTGTATGGGCTTTCTCTGTCTGTTGCTATGTGATGGCTGCATCTTAAGTTTGTATAGTTTTATTGAAAAATCATGTTTAGGAATGCCTGGCTGCATGCAGTAGCTATTAGCATGAAGTTGATCTAAAAGTCTGTGCATTAGGGAAGAATTTGCTTTATTTTTTTTTATTTTTATCCACTGCAAGGCTGCTCATATTTCAGAGTCAGTTTTACCTGTAGGAATCTGTAGCATCATTGACCTCTGTGGCACTACAGAGAATTTATACATTGGTGCAACAAGGAAAAATTATTCATACTCCCAGGGCCTTACTTTCAGCTGAAATTCTTCAAACACTGATAAAAAACCTCCTCGCTTGCAGTTCAAGAATGGGGATATTAGAGTTACAGCCACTGTTTTAAATCATACAGGTTTTCATAGTACTTCTTGCATTTTGATTATGGGAGAATTAAGCGAGTGACTCAAACTCATGTGATGGAAAGTTTGGGGCAGAAGAGAAAAGGGGATAGCACAAAGAGGGCTGCCAGTGCACCAGGGTAGTTTCATCTCTCCTTATTTTAGACATCTCTACTGTAATCAGTACCTCAACCCAAACCTTCCCCTGATGTCACAGCCTATACCTCTGTACTACTAAAGAGAACAGTCCAGGGTCTCTTATTTCACTCTGAGTTGTGCAACATGGCTTGTGCCCACATGCTAGAACTCTCTTCCTCTTTGCTCCCATGTGAGCAAACCCTATTAGACTGGTGTCTCAGACCCTCTTTCCCTCTCTATCTCTCTGACATGCAGCCTGTAAGTGCTCAGTTGTATTTGGTTTATGTCGCAGTCATAGCTTGACTGATGTGTATTAAGGTTTTCCATAGTAGTCTAATGGTAGCACATATCTTCCTCTCTGTCACTGAATGGTTTTCCTTCTTTGGACTTCAGCAATGAGATTTTATTTCTACCTCATTTCTCCCCTCTCTTCTGTCCCTTTTCTTTTGCTCATACATTTCCATATTGCCCACTGTTTCTCCTTTTTCTCCTAGTCCTCATGTCCACACCAATGTACGCTTTCCTTCCCTTTGATTCCCTCTTCCTCTCCCTGGGTCTGTGCTCCACTCCATTTTTCTGTGGCTGCAGAAGCAACAAGTTTTCATGATGCCAGAAGTTAGCTCCAAAACACAATTATAGCCATTCTCCTAGAACCAAGGAGCTTCTTGCAGCATCCATTCTTGTACAAAAATCTTATTCCCCAAGGTATTTATTTTATCAACATCATCTTTCCCTGCTGATCCTCCTCAATGAAGCCAGGTCCTGGCCCTCTCTCAGCAGTAGCAGCAAGGAACACGGCTCTGTCTGGCTGACTCCTCACACTTCCTCTCCTGGGAAAAGCCATTCATTCAGATGCTGACACCCATTTCCCATCTGACAGAAATAAGGAAAGCTAAAGAGAACTGTCCCTGGACCCGTGAGAAAGGTCCAGGTCTGGTGCCTTAAGCTGACTCATTCT
Organism: Parus major; assembly: GCF_001522545.3. NCBI lineage: Eukaryota > Metazoa > Chordata > Aves > Passeriformes > Paridae > Parus > Parus major. Next base: position 61,453,211 of record NC_031768.1, on the reverse strand, counting down.
ATGATGAGTTATCCCTCTAAGAAGTTTCTATTTCTGTTTTCTTTCTTATTTGCCTTTCTCCTTTCCGTTTCTCCTCACTACTCCTTTTTCCTGCTTCTATTGTCCCCTGCTTCCCTCTCTCCACATTACTTTTTTTTTTTTGTGTGTATGCTGGTACAGCAGGTGGGAAAGTCCCCACTTGACCATGTTGATCCTTGTGATCTGGCCAGCAACCTGCTCCCTGCCAAACATTTTATAGACCTATCTCTGGAACCTGTGACTGGAACCATTTCAGACTCCTTAAGTTGGTGTGACAACATTGACATGTTCTGATGTCACCAGGAAGCAAAACATTTCAGTATCTCCCTCAGGAGGGGGAGCACTTAATGACCAGCAGTCAGGACTGCAGCTTAGGAAGGAGCAAAAGAGATGTAGATAAATGAGTCCAATAAAAATGAATAGATGTTTGTCCTTCTCTTCAGAAAGGTCACCACATGTAGTGCTGGGGGATGGGGATTAAAGCTTGAAGGACCTTTGGACTGAGGATCCTCCAGAATCAGACATGGAACATGCAACTCACCCTTTTTTACCTTATTATTCACAATCCTAGCACCAACTTTTGGCATATGGTATTTAAAGCAAAGAACTCTTCCACCCTCTTAAAAAGCCTGTGGGAAATGGAAATCAGGAGCAACTTCAGTAGTGCAAACCATGAAACCACATACTCTTTGAGTGTCTTCACATCACTAGATTAAAGAGAACCAAGGCAAGCCCAGAGGCTCATTATATTCTCCTCTGCACCCTATGCCACTCCCAATTCCATTTTGGTGGATGTCAGCTGGTTCTATCCAATGCATTTCTATGTGGCAGTATGGGTGTGATCTGGTCCGGGATTCTTGACCTCATCTTTATCCAGCAGTGTAGGAATTGCCATAAAGACTAACAACAAAAAGCAGACAAATTATTCTTCTGTGATGGAGAATAAAAAGTTGGGGTGTACAGAAGTATTTTAAGTAGTCACAGGGCAAATATGAGTCCCATGATCATGATGTAACCATGAGGAAATCTGTTGTGGTTTGGAGATTTACCAGTCAAGTAATTTCTTGACAAGGCAAGAAAATAGGCCATTGCTAATTTTTATTTCACTTAAGCTGAAACACCATGTGCAGTTCTAAAGATGAACTCAGCCTCAAGTGGAGGATGATCAGGATGATCAAAGCAAATGGAGACACTGTGCCAAGAGTATGTGACATGTTTAACCTTGCAATAACTAAACCAAAAATGTATCCCCTCAGCAGTATACCTGGAAGACAAACTCTAGACGGAGAAAAACAGCTTTGCAAAGCATGGGAGAGAGTCAAACGGAGAGTGAGAACTCTCCTGTTTCTTGCCATCAAAGCACTGTCACCTGGAAAAGCAGTGTCAAAGAAATCTTTTCTTAAGTAGTGCAACCCTTTCCAGGCAACTCTGATTTGTTTGTGTAGATGGACATATGGTGATGTTGTTGCTAGCAAAAAGCACCATTTCCCGGAACACCTCTTCCAGTGCTGTGTCCCTGCAGTATTCATGAGTGAGAAGTGGAAGATTTAAGATGGAATGTGTCTTGCCCAAGTGTAGATATTTGTAAGAGAAAAAGGTTGTGGCTAATCATCCTGAGCTGCCATTAAAGGCAGCAGGAACAACTCCTGTCAGGATGACTCAGGGAGCAGGTGGGGACGCCTTGGCTGACCGTAGCACTGACCCAGTGTGTCCACCAGCCGGGCATGCTTAGCTGGTGGAGCGAGCACTGCTGTGCTGCAGGCAACCAGCCTGGACAGAGATCAAGGAAAAAGAAGTCAGCCTTTGCAAGGACAGAGCAAAATCCATCTGGAGGGGGAGAGGTGACCTGAAGCAGTTCTTGCAATGGGGTGCATTGGGGAAACGTCAAGGAGCTGGAGCTAGTTTCTTACACCAAAGATCTGGGGAAAATGATGTCTTATCTTGCACTGAATTCTATGTTGAGAAATGACATCATGTTTAATGTGCTGGAGTGTTTTCTTAAAAACAGGGGCTTCCTTCACAGCCTTCCAGCTTGGGACATGCATCTCCAGCCAAGATTATCCAAGGTGAATCTCCTGCACTGGAGTTTTATAGCTGACTGTGGACAGAAGTACTTGGGATGCTTTAAGTCCACATCCTCCCTGTGTGACCTCTTCACTTTTCTCTGAACCTTGTCCTGTTATGACTTCTAATATGGTTTGTAAAAAGGAAATGCTTGCTCTTTAGGGCACTGTCTTGTAGATTTCCACCCAACCACGGTTCAAGCTTTGACTTTATCTTGACACCCATTCCATATAGGTTTGTTGTACACCTCAGTATGGTCAAGAAATATTGACGTCTAAATAACCTGACTAATTTTAATTAGTCTTGCTTAATTCAGTCCAGGAAGGCATCTGACCACACCAAGACACAACTTCACGCTCATGAATTTGAATTTCTTAAGAGTTATGCTCTTCATACTCACTTCTCTTCCTACTCAGACTTACTTTTTTACCTATCTTGTCCCATAGAAATTAAGATAATTATCAACATATTTTTCTATGTTTCTTGCATTTGGACACTTACTAAATACTCTGCTTGCAGTTTGAAAATCTAGCATCAGTGCAGTTTGTATCTTATTTTATATATTTCCACAGTTGCTATAGGCAGCTGGTCAGTCCCACAGAGCCTGAGAAAAAGTCCCCAGAGCAGCAGAACAATCTGACTGTTCTGTTACCACCTCCACTTATGGTATACCTTTTCTGAAACGATAAAATTTGATTGCTTCTTATACATTTGTGTATGAGAAGAAGATGTAATACTGTCTTCTATTTGAAGATTATATTTGCCTTCAAATCAATTTCAATTTCTCATGAGTCTTCAATATAATTTTATTTCATCTTTATTTTTGGGTATTACATTTTCGTCACTTCATTCTACTTTAAAGATTGGAATTCTCTTGAAGCCCTCCACAATGATAAATTAGTTGTAATTGGGAACATTGCATTTGATGGTAGAGAGTGGGTTTAATCCTAAATATTTTAATAGGAGCCTTTTACTTTCTTTAGTGGGATGTTGGAGGGTTTGAATTTTCTTTCTTTTCCTCATACAAATGGAAATGCCCAGGACCCAGCCAGTGTGCAGTAATCTCCCAAGGAACTTGTGCAGAATTTCTCAAAATGCAGTGTCAACCTTGCTGCTCTTATACTCTTGTTTATGCATGCTGGTAGTGCTTGCAGAGAACACAGACATTCGCATTTTGGGAAGGGACATGTCCACATTTGGGAATGATGCTTTGTGACAGCTTTCTATTTTTCTCTGAAGGTGTGAACATTCCAATAGCACATTTGATCTGACTAACAACAGATTTGATGTTTTTTCTTATACACTGTGGTCTGAGAAGGATCTGTGGAGCCCACCAGCCTGCACACCACAGGGTGAGAAACATTATTTTACCATACCAGCACCAGGCCAAAAACCTGTTCTTAATTTCACGGCTGTCAGTAGAGATTTTTGAAATTTTTTCCATATGTTTTTCCCAAGTAGCTTAGGAAAATAGCTTGTCAGCTTCTTAAAAAAGACAGCATGTCAAAGGTTTTACCTGTCACCTCAGGCCAAAGAGAGAATAAGAATGAAACTGGAAGCAGAAATTTTCTCATAATAGGGATGTCAAGCAAAATCTAGCATGATGTAGGACAAGAGGTATTTGGGTTTAAATTTTCCCCTCGAAGAATGGTCATCAGAACAGGTATGAATTTTGATACATCACTTAGAGAACAAGTTTCATTTTCTTATACTTCAGACCTACATTACAATTTCATGATGGAGTAGAGTTAGTCCTGAATATGTTCTTCTTTTAAATCCATTACTGAGATATTAATGGAATGGGGTTATACAAGATGCTAATTTTGAAAGGTTTGGCACTGATTGCTAAATACGTGTTCATTGACTTTGCAAATTAAGATCTATGGTCATGTCCATAAATACATAAACACACAAAAATGTAAAAAAAAAAAAAATAAAAAAAAAATAAAAAAAAATATGAAAGTGTGTGTGTTCCTGCATTTGTGTGTATATATATACATATATGTATATGCATATACTTAACTCTTACTTATGGTTAAAGCATTTTATTTTCATGTTGCTCTCTTTAATTACTGGATGTGAAGCATAAAATCCAAGACTAATACATTACAGAATCACAGAATGGATGGGGTTGGAAGGCATCTCTGGAGATCATCCCATCCAACACCCCTGCTAAAGCAGACTCACCTGGAGCATATTACTCAGGATTGTATCCAGATGGTTTTTGAATAATTTCAGTGAGAAGACTTGTCTGGACAGGCTGTTCCAGTGCATGGTCGGTCCCACGGTAAAGAAGTTCTTCCTCATGTTCATGTGGAACTTCCTGTGCACTGGTTTCTGCCCGTTGCCTCTTGTCCTATTGCTTGGCACCACTGAGAAGAGCCTGGATCCATCCTCTGGCATCTCCAGGGCACTAACATCATTTAGCAGCAAGCCCAAATTTTTGGTGTTCCCTTTGTTTCTTGATTACTTGAAGAAATAAGGAATCAGGATGGATACTCTGAAGGACTCTGTGATGGTGATGATAATGCCTGTTACAAGCCTGAAATTAAATACCTTGAAATGTACTCTCTGTGAAACACAAAGTAAGTTCTCGGCCGTGAGACACAGTCTAAGCAACAGAGGCATAGCTGTTTGTGACTTCTGAGGCTCCTTTCTGGTACAGCAGCTCAAAGTAGTTTAATTTCTGAAGTGGTGATTTGGCCATGACTTACTATTGACACAACACAGAATCACAGAATACCTTGAGTTGGAAGGGACCCACAAGGGTCATCAAAGTTCAACTCCTCACCTTGCATAAGTGTCACACCACGTGCCTGAGAGCATTGCCCAAATGTTTCTTGAAAGCTGTCAAGCTTTGTGCTCTGAAACTTCCCTAGGAGCCTGTTCCAGTGTCCAGACTCTTCATATTCTGGGTGAAGAACTTTTTCTTGATATCCAACCTGAACCTCTCCTGACTCAGTTTCTTGCCATCCCCTTAGTTCCTGTCACTGGTCACATAAGCTAAGAGGTCAGTGCCTGCCCCTCCTCTTTCCCTCACAAAGAAGCTGTAACTGCAATGAGATCTCTCATCAGTCTCCTCCAGGCTGAACAGACCAAGTGACCTCAGCCGCTCCTCACAGAGCTTCCTCCTGAGGCCTGTCACCACAAAGGTCTCCTTTGGACACTCTCTAATAGCTTAATATCTTGTTTATATTGTGGCACCCAGAACTGCCCCCAGCACTGGAGGTGAGGCCGCCCCAGCTCAGAGCCGAGCGGGACGGAGCGGGACAACCCCCTCCCTTGCCTGGCTGGCCATGCTGTGCCTGATGTCCCCCAGGACAGAGTTGGCTCTCCTGGCTTCCAGGGAACTGCTGACTCGTGTTGCGACTGATCAGAACCTCCAGGTGCTTTCCCAAGCTGCTGCTTTCCAGACTTTTATTCCCCAGTCTGCCCGTACATCCAGGTTTGCCCCTCTCTAGACGCAGAATCCGGCACTTGTGTTTGTTGAACTTCATATGGTTGGTGATTGCCCAGCCCTATAATTTGTCAAGATATTTCTGTGGGGCTTCTTTGCCTCCAAGGGAGTAAGCAGCTCCTCCCAATTCCTGGAAATATATATAGTATAGATATACTAGAAATAGTATTCCTCATAGAGGTTTCATAAGTCCTTTGATTTTTGCAGCTTTCTGAGAAAGTCTCTGGCATTCATGCCTGGATTGTTGATGTCTCTTTGCTAAGTGACCCTGGTTCCCTATGAAAAATTCAGTTGAGTCAGTTGTAGCCATGCTCAGCTCAGTATTTTCCCTCTGGCTCTCTGCTCATTGGACTTTCAAGGTAAGAAAGTTGTCATATATCTGAGTGGAGAGGGGGACAGGGAAGATGGGCAGGTGTCAGGATACTCTTGATGGCCAAGCAGCTCAGGAGTGATTGCTGTCATTGTCCCTTCTCTTCTGATCAGGTACATATCCTCTGTCAGCATGTCAAACTGTCTCCAAACCTACTTTACCCACATGGGCCCTGTCCTTAGATGAGGTACAGACTGCAGGGGTGGAAACAGTAAGATGTAATAGACCAGGAGAGGCATAGGAGAGGGGATATTTTGGGTTGACAGCTTTCTTTGATCAGTGGGTTTTTCTGAATCGATCTTCCTAACTTGGTTGAGTGGGTAGCTATGTGCAGTCTTGCTCTAGAAGATGTCTTCAAAGAGCACAGTTGCCTAAGAATTTTCAGTAAGAGATTCTGTGGCTATTAAAAGCTCTTACTGATGGCTTATTCAAAGAAAAAGGCCTTATTTGGGTAGCTGGGAAAGGCTGGCTTAGATACCCTCTGTCTTTGCCTCAGTATGCTGGTGACCATGGTGTCAGCTCTGTTGATGATGGGAGTAGCTCCACCCAGGGGCATTTGCAGTGCTGTGGATTAAAGCCAAGAGACATCTCCATGGTGGATGGTGACTTTGAGGGCCTGATTTTTTTCATGGCTGTGGATAAGCCCAAGATAATATGTGAGGAGACAGTAATAACAATTTTCAGTAATATGAATGTTTTGACCCTTGCCGGTGTGAAGTGCATCACTGGAATTGATGTCTGAAGCACACCCAGAATTTTCATATTATTTTCTCTTCCACAGTATAACTCAAAAAACATGTTCTTCTCCCCATTTCCAGGCTGCTCATGTCATGTCCTCGTGTGCTGCTGAGCTTTTCTGATTTTGGATCAGGTTTCCGGGATCCCTCCACAAAGACAGACAACGCAAGCTCTAGATCAGATGGTCAGAAAACAACAAGAAACACCAGAGACCATGTCAGCAGTCTTTGAGCTCATCTTGCTCCTTGCAAGCATGAAGATTGATTCTCCCTGTGTGAGCATGGGCTGCTACTTGCTCTGTGAGAGTCCTGACAGTACATGTCATAATGAGAGACGGTTCTACAGGTGAGCATCAGTCTTTGGGCGTTGGCTTGAATGTCCCATTCCTCTGAAAATGGGGCAAAATGTTCTTCCATGCCATTCCCAACTGGGCCACATGTCCATCCACTCTTACACTTCCGAGGGCCACCTTCACCTGCAGAGCCCAGCTAGCTCAGGTGTAACTAGATGCCAGTAGGAATTCGAAGGGAAAGGAACAGGGAAGTGGCCGGTCTGGAATTGTACCTGGCACTAACAAGTCAGTGGAGGTGGTATGGCCAGACACATCCCTTGGATGTCTCATGACCTGCTGGAGCATGTCCTTCCCATCTGGTCTCTGCACCATTTTCCTTTCCATGGCAACCAGGACACACAAGTGTGGGAAGGGCTGGGTTTGTGCTGGTGTGGGGTCAGGTGTATCTGGACTGTTTCTAAGCAATAGGAAGGTTCACAAACCTGGCTGTTCACAAGACATCCTTCTGCCCAGCTTCACAGACTGCCCCAGTGACTGTATGCCTGTGAAAGGCTGGGGTAGCAGCACTGAGCCGGGTACTCCACACACCACCTCCACTTCTGGAGGATCCAGGTGTGCCTGTGCTGCTGATAGCAGCTTTACCATGGAAATTCTACAAGCTTCAATGTCTTTAGTGGTTAGGTGAGTGAGATTCAAAATTAAGAGAAGAAAAAATAAAAAGCCTATTTGAGAGCACTGGGGTTTTTTTAGGGCATATTCTCATTCATTATCTGTATTTATATTTTCTTTTTTAATGGTGAGGGACCACCAGAAGAGATTGCTCCAGCTGCAGTAATAAAGATCAGAAGATGTATGATGGCTGGTTCTTGAACTGGATTCTTTTTCTCATTCCTCCTGGATTGTTTGTCCTTTTAGTTGCCAAAAAATGCTAACTTGCAGCACGTAAGGAGTATCTCACCAATGAGCAAAACATCCTTAAACATCCTGAAACACTGTCAAGAGACTGATTGCAAGGAGAAACTAAACACAAGAAGGTATTTGTCTTATGGAAGGCTTTTTGGGCTGGACATCAGAAGGGTCCTGGAGCTGGCATGCCAGAGACAGTCAGGCTCCTTGCCTCCAGAACTGAAAGCTGGTGATAATGTAAAAAAAATCTGCAGAGAATAAAGATCCCCTCTTCGGGGGTTCCTTTGCCAAAATTTTTGTAATGAAAAACAGCTCCACACTGAGTGAATCATCCCCAGTCTCCTCTACCATGGCTGCTCAGAGGACATAATAACATCCAACACTTGGCATGCTCAGCATCTCAGCATCTGGAAATGCAGACAGCAAACATGACAAGCAAACCTGCCATCCATCACTCTGAGCATTCAAGCTTTGAGTGATGCAATATGAGAGGTGGACCCAGGTCCAGAGCTTTATTTCTCAGCTTCAGAAGTAAAGGCTGACATTTTGCTCCTGTGAACAGGAATGTGACTTGTTTGACCAGGCCCCTGGTTAGGGGCCTAACATCCTTTCAGCTGTAAAATCAAGAGATGCAATGGTGGAACTCTGGCCACTTTTTCTGAAAGTCAGAAAGGGAAATTGGGACAAGGAGAGTTACTTAAGTTCTTTGGCCTCCTTAAGCTGTTGACAGATTAGTTGTTGTGGATGAACAGATGTAGCTACATAACATCAGCTGAATGCAATTAAATACATTGCTTTTCTTTGCAGAAGTCCAGGAAGGCTCCTGTATATACACAGCACAACACGTGAGTGGGACAGGACTGCACAGCAGGTTGGGACAGTCACAGTGTCTGGCAGGTCGTGCTTGGTGCTGGCCAGGAAGCTGAAGCATCTCAAACAATACTGGACTCTCAGGAAATCTGTGCTTGCACATCATTTACACTGTCTTTTAAATAGACCATAATTTAAACTGCCTCAGATACAGTGCAAGGAATTCAAAACATTACCCCTTGGATGGTATCACTGTTGAAACAGCATCTGATTCCTCTTGACTGTGATTACACTTGGTTGTTTTGGATAGTTCTTATTTCCACTCCTATCAGCAGAAGATCAATTCTGTCTTTCCCATCCCAAAGGACCAAGAGAAGTGTCAACACCTCCAAGATGGAGAAAAAGTCTGATGCCTGCTCTGCTGCCAGCACAGCATGCTGTTGTAGCAAAAAGGAATAGGCACCTCAGGAGGAGATGATGATCAGCAAAATTTTCACCCCTTTCTCCCTACACACTTAGGAGCCAAAGCAAAATATAAGCTATGGTGACAGGATGTGTGTTGAGGAAGACAGAGGATATATCATGAAAATTAGTGGGATAATGCATTGATTAAAATAAAAATAATAAAATCATAGAATGATAGAATGGTTTGGGACCTCAGAGATCATCTAGTTGCAATCTCCCTACTGTGGTCAGGGATACATTTCATTAGACCAGTGTGCTCAAAGCCCCATCCAGCCTGGCCTTGAACACTTGCAAGGGTAAGCCATACCCTTTGTTGCATTCTTTGGGCAACCTGTTCCATTGCCTCACCACTCTCATAGTAAAGAATTTCCTCTTAATTTCTAACCTAAACCTGCCCACTTTCAGTTTCAAGCCTTTCCCCCTTGTCCTATCACACCATTGTCAAAAGTCCCTTTCCAGCTCTTCTGTAGCCTCCTCAAGGTACTGGAAGGTGCTATAAGATCTTCCTGGAGCCTTTTTTTCTCCAGACTGAAATACCCCCAGTTCTCTCAGCCTGTCTTCATGGGAGAGGTGCTCCAGCCCTCTGACCATCTTCATGGTCCTTCTCCAGACCTGCTCCAACAGCTCCAAGTCTTTCTCATGTCAGAGGCCCCAGAGCTGGACAGAGCTCTCTTGGTGGGATCTCAGGAGAGCGGAGCAGAGGGGGAGGATCACAGTCACACGATGTTCCCCTCCTCACTGCAACACCACTCCATCAGGCAATCACAGCCACACATCGTCTCAAACTGGGGCTTAAAAGCTGATGTGAAGAGGGGCATTTCCTCATGCTGCCTCTCTATGACTCCAGTGTAGCTTTGAACTGAAAAATTAACTTTTTCTAGAAGTACCAGAGGTTCCCTGAATGACAGGAAAATGTGCATATGAAGGTAGATCATTTGCTGCTGCTTAAGGGTTCTTCCAGTCACTTAAAGACTTAATTTCCTCTTCTTGTGTCTCCTTCAAGCTCACAAGTTTACTGTCGCTTTAACTTTCTATGCACATAGTTATTCTTAGACTTTGCCTCCTGGAAATTTGAGGAAACATATCAAAGTACTTTTTAAGGGGAATGTGGTCCCTTGAGGGAACTAGAGGCATTGCTAGAAATTTAAATGTCAGGAGCTTTATTTTTTAGAATAGATATGTTGATGCTTTTTAAACTAAAATTTTTACTATGATATTTCCACAGTGAAGAACCCTAATTAATCAGCTCCATGAGTACAGACATGAAAGAGCAGTGAATGGAGAAAAGGCAGTAAATGCAAACATGGCATGTTATACAAGTGTTGCTGAAACTTTATGAGAATACCTCTAATAAGGATGGTCTTGAATCCTTTCATAAGTAAATAATAATTTAAAAATTGAATTACTTTATCTGCAGCTCAGATTTTGACTCCTGTTCCCCACTATTTTGTCGGTAAAGTGAATAAGGCAGCAGGATGTTCTCACACCTCCAAGGACATTTCAGTCTTGTGAAATGATGGCCCACTTACAGAAACCCAGTATCTGTTTCTTATTCTTTCTCCCCTGCACTCAGAGGAGAACCCTTGTTAGCTGTATGATCCATAAAAAACATATCTTCAGCCACAAGTAAATCTAGTTTATTAAAACACAGGTCTGACAGTTAATTCAATTGCCAACAAAGCTGTAGCATGGTCAATACAAAAAAAGTGACCTCATAAGTGAGATACATATATCCTCTAAATGCAAAATTATCTGATAATCGGATGCACTGGACAGACACAGACAGAAGAATGCTGGTGAGATTAGACTGTGGCTAATTTTATGCATTCTCTTGCGGTGTTTGAAGTGGGTGGTGTCTCATGAGAGGCTTCAAGCATGTCACTTGTTGCTGCTCAGGTCTACTCCTGACAGGTAAAAACCACAGAAAAAGGGTTTGCCCCTTCCTTCCAATTACGTGCCTGCTATATCTGCATGGTTACCATCTCAGCCATATTCCTATTGCAAACCACTGCTAATATTCCCTTTTTCATCAACAGCATGGGATCAAGGAGTTCACATGAAATCGTTAGGTCAGCTCTCAGGTATGCTGGTGCATTATTGAAATAAGGATTTGGAGCATGAACTTTAGTGAAGACTTCTGATAAAACTCTCTGCTTACATCAAAGGCAGCATAAAGTGACTGAAGTCGATTGAACATAACCCTTAGATAGCCAAGGAAATATGTGCCTTTCCCAGTGATTTGACAAGTACTTTTCCACCTGACCAGCAGTGATTTGTTTTCTGCATATTTCAGACAGAGCTAAAAATACCTTGCTGCTGTTATTTTTGTTTGGGAGCAATAACATTCAGCTTATGGAGTCCTTTTCTCCATAAGAAGTTCAGAGCATTGAGAAATATCTTCACAGGCAGAAACCTTCCTTTGGTTGAATTTGACGGTGAGGGATGGCTTTCAGAATTTTTGTTAGTTTTCACATAAGCCGAGCTGCTTTCTTGGAAAACATGACTAAACTTCTTGTCTGTTTTTAGTAAAAGATGAGGTAATTAAACCCAAAATCTAAATATGGTCTAACCGAATTTGGAGCCTGTTTTCTCTTAGGTCTGATTATTAGAAATCATGTTTTAGAAAATATTCAGAGACTTCCAAAGACAGACAGCCACTTGATGAAATTTTCCAAAGTACACAAAGGAGTAGATTCCCATTGCTTTCTAAAAAAGCTCTCCTCCACTGTCTGTTGCCCATCTTTCCTCCTGTATCTGGGTAAGTGCTTCCCTGTTGCATTCTTTCATGTTTGATGTAGGAAAATTAAACCAAAAGGAAGTTAATCCTATGAAAAAAGGGATCTGTTTCCTCCTCAGAGGAGACTGAAGATGAGGGATTGGGAATGCCTTTGGTAGCAGTTTGGTGTCAGACCGATTTACCTGTGCAGAGGAAACCACTCCCTAGCTGCTTTTTCTGACTAAAATAATTTTTAAATTTGTCTTTGGATCCCTGCATGGGAATGTAACTGCTTAGCCTCAGCTTTGTGGAAAGCACTGGCAACACTGGGCATAAAAACAAAGTGTTGCAGTGACCTTGAAGGAGTTGACACCACATGAAGAGGTGCAGGATGCAGCCCAGTGCTCTGGGTGCCCGCATCCTGCCCTCACTGCCAGCAGTCACCTTACTCACAACACTCCGTGAGGATGCCACTTGCTTGAAGTCATTCTCTCACTTGACAGCCCGTGAAATGTTAAGCAGAATACCTTGGTGGCTGGCCCGGAGTGGAAAATTTAGAAATGTTAATGACTTCTGAGCGGCCTGAGCTAGTGCTGGGTCCTGTTTGCTTCTCTTCCTGCTTTTTAAGTCAGCTTCGGTTGAAAGCATCAGTGATGCTTTACATTTCTTTAATGTGTAACCTCTTTGCCAGTGTTTGCAAGGGGAACTGGCAGGGGACCTGTGAATGTGTAGGGAATCACAGTGTCTGAACCACTGCACATGCAGGGAAATGGAGTGCTGAGAGGTTCAGGCACAGACACTGAAGTGGTCAGGTGTGCAGTTTCCCTTTCAAGTCACTCAGTGTTGTGAAATGAAATCAAGGGACTCCAGCAGCAAGGTAGTAATTCCTTTCAGTGCCCTGTCCTGGAGAGGGTGAACAACAGAGGTGTCTCTACACTGCTAAACAAAAGACAGCCAGGGATCATTCCCAGCCACTTGACCTCTGATCACCCTGGCGCAGTTTTGGTCACCCACAAAGAGCTCTCTCCCAGAGATTCTGTCCCAGAGATGCCTGACAGTGAGCAACAGAGCTGGCCAGCAGCACAGCACACAGCCTCTGTCATGGAATTGTATGAGCCCAATCTAGAGATCCCATCAGGACCATATGCAACATATATATGTGTATATATATATATATATATATATATATAGGTTTGCAATTCTGCACCAACTACCTGCAGCACAAACTTCTGATTTTTGCTTTGAAATTTTCAGCAGTAAAGTAATAGAGGAAGGGATCGAGGCAGCTGTTCATGGCAGCGAGGCAGAGAGTGACCACCAGCGCCTTGTGCAGGCTGGCCTGGCTGCAGCTGCTGGACATCAGGTGGACAGTTCGCAGGATGTGATAGGGCAGGAAACAGATGAGGGAGAGGATGAGAGTGATGACAATGGTTAACAGCGCCTTCCTGTGACCGATTGCCCTCTTGCTTGGAGGAGCCCTGGACTTGAGCAGCGTCCTGATGGCAAAGACATAGCAGAACACAATTGTGCAGAACGGCAGAATGAAGCCCACGACGAGGACAAAGCTGTTCATCATGAGGAGGCTGTGCGTGCTGGAGGGGTGGAGGTCCAAGCATTTGACTGGGTTGCTGTAGCCAGCAACTCCCTTATTTAACAGAGGGCTGGCAGCTGCCAGCACGAAGATCCATATGGCCACACAGGTTATCCTGGCATACCTCGTGTTGGTCACTTTTCCGTGTTTGAACGGGTGGACGATGGCTACGAAACGAACCACGCTGAGCACGGTGAGGAAGTAAATGCTGCAGTACATATTCATGTACAAGGTGTAAGTCATGATCCTGCAGAGGATATCACCAAATACCCAACGTGATCCCAAGAGGAAATATGAGACCCGAAAGGGCAAAGTGCTCACAAACATGAGGTCTGAAACAGCCAAGTTCTGCATGTAAATGTTTACCGAGGTCCTTTGTGAAGTCTGGAAGAAAACATAAATGGAGAGGCTGTTTCCAACAGCACCCAGGAAGAAGGTAAAGAGATATGTGATGGGATAAATTACTTGTTTGAAGCTGTCAATGGTACAGTTGGAGGAGCTGTTAGTGAAGCTGCCATCAGGTGCCACCTTGGAAATATTCATAGTCTGAGCCAGCGTCTCCATTTTTCTGCCAAAGTGGAAAGAAGTGGTGTGAGTGCTGGGCAGGGAGTTTGGCTGTTTGGAACTATTTCACAGAGGGCAGAAATTGCAAGATGCAGACAACAGTGGGAAGTAAGGGTTCATTAATGAGTAATTACTTGTGATGTCCCAGTGAATACACATCTCAAGACACAAAGCCCCAAGTAAGTTCTAATGAGTTTCAGTATTACAGCAGCTGGTTGTTGTCTCAGCCTGTGAAAGTGCTGTCTTTTAGAGGTGCTATGTGTGTGTTTTAATGACAAGTCTGTGCAAAACAAGCCAACTTGCTGTCAGCCATTTTGTGGCAGGGAAGTTTTGAGTCCCCAGTCACCTACCATGGAAACATCAAAACCTGATCAGAAAAGAAATCACTGCCCACTGCTAGGCCTGCATTTCAAATTTGGATGGAAAGCCAAAAGAACTGAATTTGTCTTTTGGAGCCAGGGAAATTTTTCTGGTATGTTTTTGGCAGTATTTCCAGAGCAATACCAGAGGATTTTGATACATATAAAAATTAAGGACATTTTGACCTTAAACACTGTGCAAACACTCTGCAAACACAGCTCCTTCTTTAAGTCCCTCCTCCTTGCACTGTATTTCTTCTTTCTTGTTAGCTTCTGGTGGCTTTCTAGGTCTCTTTTTTGTGGGGCCTTTGCTTCATATTTACACTTTCTTAACCTCTTTTGTGCTCAGCTGTTCTGCATCAGGCAGTTATCCACACACACTGCAGCTTCCAGGGCAGCCCACATTTGCAGCCCTAATGAAAATGGCCTCTGAGAAAATGGGCTATGCTCACAGAAAGAGGCATTTTTCCTCCAGTGAGGCTATAATTCAATCAAATCAAAACCACTCACCACTAAAACACTCTAAATAATACTTTTTCCTCATTTGTGTCTGTTTCTTTTCTGAACTCTTGATTTCTCATCTCAGCTGTCCTTCAGCTAGTAGTATGTTCAAAGGAAGGTGTCAGTATTGTTTCTTGTTTGACAGTGGGAGCAATTCCCTCTTTGTATCTGCCAATATACTCTAAAAATGGGGCATGGAAATTTTATGTCTGAAAACCACAACTACATGGCATTTCCAGGCACATGGAAAAGAAACTTTTAATTTTTCCCCAGTGACAGTGATAATGTGCCCATGGTACACGACTGCATCCTATCTCTTATTCTGAACCTCTTTTTATCTGGCCCCACTGAGATGGGAAGCATGGGAAGCACAACCCCAGGCTAGGCTCCCAAGGAGCATTTCATGGATATAAGCCCTGGACTGACTAAACACATGGCTCTAAAGTTAATCTCCTCCTTGTCTGAGATCCTTTTTCTTCACAGAGGAGATGGAAAAGATGTTCTTCTTAAAGACAAATCTTTTGCAATCAAAGGACTTTTAATTGTTTTGGTGGTTTTTTTGGAACAACTGTCTGATATACATGTTTTCTATGATACGTATTTTCTGTGATATACATGTGTGGGATCAAAGACCAACTTTTCTCCAGATTGATTATGTAACCCCTATTTTGCAGGGAAACATTACAGCTTGAGGTATGGCAAAGGGAAGAGCCCTTCTGACTCTGTTTCCCTGTGGTCCAAGTTTCCTTGCCTTTAGAAACCCCAGAACACAAGAAAATGTTAGTGAAGGCATCTGCCACCCGTTGAAGCTTTCTTGTTGTCTGTGAAAGCTGTGAGGTGGAGGAGTCAAATGAGGTGGAAGAACTTGGACTGTGGACAAATTCCAAGCCCTGCTCAGCACTAGGAGTGATGGCTTGTGTCCAGTGCTATCTGATGAAGATGGGATTGGAGCAGTGAGGATGCAGTTGATGAAAATGGGTCAGATGATGAGTCCCTGCACCCTGGGGAGAGCACTGCAAGCACAAGGGCTGAGGCACTTTGCTCAGGCTCCTCATAGGAGGGTATTTAGCTAACAACTACCTTTGAAGCTATTTTGTCCTCTAACTGCACAAATGCTCCTCAATTCTCTTTTCAGCTAGACCGAGACTAAAAGTAGAATAGTGCATGTGCAATTGAGAAAATTCAGTATCCTTGACCCTAGCAAGAAAATCAGCTCTCAAACTCCTCTCCAAGTTATTCTAACACAAATTTCAGGCTGTTATGGGATGCCCAAGAGGAAGAAGCTGGAGACCAGTCAACTGAAAGCTCTTAAAGCACCATGGTGCCTGCACTCAGTAATGACCCATGCAATTTTCATATGTAGACACTCCTGTTAGCTGTGTCTTGACACACAGATCAGTGTGGAAAGGAAGTTGAAGTGAAAGATACATTTTACGTGGGACTACCTCAACTAGCCACAGAAGGTAACGGGAGAACTTTATCCTTCCTTGAATCCAAGAACTGTTACTAGTCAGCAAAGGCTAGGAGATGGTTCCTAGATATACAGAAAGAATGACCTATCCAAAGACAGGCAATAAACTTCATTTTCAGCAAAAGTGTCCAGACAGTCTCCTGGGTCAGGAATGAACAGGATGGGTTAAGGGTGAGAGACTGGACCTATAGGAATTTTCTGTGTCCCTCAAAAGAAGGGAGATTTGCAATAAGATCTAACATCCCTCTGGAAATGAAAGGAGAGAGAAGGATAAAACTGAAGTGGGATTCTCTCTTCAGTGGTACTGCAAGACTCCTCTGATAAAGATACTCTAACAGGAAATTTTTTTCTATATACAAGTTTCAGTGATGGAAGCTGTCAAATGGAAGCAGCTGACACATGTCCTGAGGCTCTGACAATCTCCCTGGCATGAGAAAGAGAAGATCAGCTGAGAAAGAAAAAGGGAGCCTTTTCTGAAATAATTGATGAGTAGATTAGATGTAGCATTTGGGTGGGTTTTTTATCTTTACTTCATCTCTGTGAAATCTTTAAAAAATATTTACAGCTTGATTAGCATGGATTTAATAAATAAATATTTACATTTCATTGCAAATTACATTTATATTATAAATTATACATACTTATTATGAATATATATTTTTCCTTTTGTCTTAGGCTGGCTTGAATGAAATTTCAGGTAAGATGATAGCAGAAAGATATTCCTTGCCTCAAGTGAATTTTACACCGTTAACAAATGGATGGGTGGGCAAGACAGGTAGGGAGGCTGACAGAGCAAAAGTAAGAGGAGATTTGTTTAACTGAAGGAGATATTAAACTAATATAAATGCCCTAAACCTGTAATATTTTAAGCTCTGGATCCAACTTTCCACAAATCCAATGGACTGGCACATGCTATCTTGAATTTCAAAACCAAATCTTACTTGTAATTCTGCACTGATCTCAAACCTGAAAATGAGACAGGGCACTCATCAGGCTCGGCATGAGACCAAAACCCTGGTGCAAAGGAAACCTCAGAGACCTGCAGGAGGAAGGATAATCAACAGGAGCCTGTGTTGCCACGCTACCAGCTTTATGGTAATGATAATGTAGGATGCTTGGGTGGAGGAGTGGCACTGTGCAGGAGGGACTACATAGCTCACAACACTGTAAAAATATTGTGGCTAAAGAGAGGCACAACAGGGTTCTTGTAGGCAGACTCTAATAATAAAAATATAGTAGTAGGAATGCACTACTGAACTCCTTACCATGATTATGACAGTTGCCAGAAAACATTAAGAGAGCGTAGGAAGATGAAAGCAGGTAGCAAGGGGAGGAGGTTTTGGGTGTCTTCAAAAGGATGCAATGCTGCAGCAGGACGAGATGTTATGCCCATATGCAACAACTTCCTGATTCCCAGAATAATTAGTCCTGCAAAAAAATATGCAACACAAGAGGCCATTCTACCTTGGCATTGTACCTCTGCAAGATTCCATTTGATCTTTGGTGCTGCACAGGCCCTTGTTCAAGCAGGTTTTGGTGGAGGGAGCTCTGTACTGTTCATCACAGTAGAGCTGGGCTCAGCAGCGTTGTGGGACAGAGAAGCAGTCCCAGAAGGAAGAAGCCTACAGAAATCTGGGGGCTGTTTTTGAAAGCAAACAGAAAATTCAACAAGTCTACATTCCAAAAAGAAATAGGCATTTTAAGAAATATTGAGCCCAATGTCTATCAGTAAAATATTTACCAAGACTACTATAAGGAAAAGATCTCCATTTGGAAAGCAGAACACTTGTCAAAATGGGGAGAGCAGGAAAGCCTGTATCATGACAGATCAAATGTGGAGAAGAAACCAGGAGCATTAAAGAAAAAAGATTAGCAAAGAGCTTTCTGGGAAAAGATGTTCTGGGTTGACAGTCAGCTTTTTTAACCTACTGAAAGCTGAATAACCACTTGGGAACTGGCAGGGGAGTTGGGTGACAAAAGTTCTCTTAGGAACAAAGTCATAGGTGGAAAACTCAGGGAATTCACTCTTCCCAACCAAAAATGCTGGGATATTTTCATGGCTGGTGCAGTAAAAAAGGACAGAGAAGCCAGCTCCACTCAACAGATGTGGGCAGGAAGTATTAAAGCAAGTAGGTGAGTGAGAGTCCAATAAGTAATTGAGACCAGATGGCACTCATATCAGTATCCCAAAGGATCTCAACCATGAGACTGCTGGCCAAGGCACGTAACCCACCATTGCAATCAGGCACTGTGCCAGGGGACTGATGTGTCATCAGTGCAGCTCTCATTTACCAGAAAGGCTTGATAAGGCAGTTCAAGGCCATGAGCTGGTCATCAGTCCTGGGAGCAACTGACCACTAGGACCAATTTCTTCCTCTGGGACATTTTGGGGGCATCTATAATGAAGAATGAAAGCACTGAGTTCATTGAAATGCCAGTCTGCTGAGAAAAAGTTATTATGTCTTCTGAAAAGGGAGATCCTGTTTGGTTTACCTGCTGAAGGGCTTTAGCGAATGGAGGAAGGGGACCCAGTGCTCATTTTATACATATATATATATGGATGTACATGTATATATATGTATATATAAAATGGCCAAGGGACATTTCCCCCTCTACTCGTCTCTTGTGAGACCCCACCTGATCACTGCATTCAGCTCTGAAACCCTGACATAAAAACATCATGGGCCTGCTGGAGATGGCCCAGAGCAGGACCAAGAAGATGACCAGAGGGCTGGAGCACATCTGTGAAGACAGACTGAGAGACCTAGGGCTGTTCATCCTGGAGAAGACTCCAGAGAGACCTTAGGGCACCTTCCAGTACCTAAAGGGCCCTACAGGAGAGCTTGAGAGGGACTTTTCAGTAGGGCATGTAGTGATAGGGCAAAGGGGAATGGAATCCCTGAAAGTGTTCAAGGCCAAGTTGGATGGGGCTTTAATCAACCTGGCCTAGTGAGAGGTGTGACCTCATACAGCATCTCAGCAGAGAATGGGATGGATTTCTGTGCCATGCCTGGACAGAAGGACACAGTCCTTTCGAAAATGTGTGGTGGAGGGCTGCTGCTGCTGCTGAAGGGCTAAACATGAAAACTCCACTGTGTCTAAAGGCATAAACAACCTCTCCATTTCCAGGTGAATGATCTGAGATCTGCTGCTCTGAAACACTGCATTCACTATAGCATGAGGAATGACAAAACAACAACTTCATTTTAACAAGATGTTCTCCATATGCAACTTTAAAAAGAAAAATCAGGCTGTTCTATCAAAATATACTACTTTGCTATGTAAAGTGATAGTATATAGAACCTCTTGTATGCCAGGAAAAAAAGATGATCTTTGCATCTATTGCAATAACCTTTTGTCTGAGGAGGACTCCATATGCCCAAGTCTGTTGTTTATTACCCAAATAGGAAGGCAATTATAATATTGCTGCCATAGAGGAGATCACTTGCATTTGCCACTGCACTTCCAAGAAAAACAGAAGTTCTCATGTTTTTTAAAAGTTCCCACTGGCTTTCTTGCTAATATTCACTTTGTGTTTCAGGAGCAGCATTACCAAGAATAAATGAAAAAAATTGCAATATTTAGAATTAACACTAAATTCATCAAAACATGGCATATTATTAACCTTTCTAACTGCACAATAATGAAAAAAAACCCAAGAGTCTGACATTTAACACCTTTCATTTTTAAATTTTGCCATAAGCCAAATACATGTTTTTCATCTAGTTAAAAAACAAGGCTCACTTAATCAGATCCACAACCTCATTGTTATCTTCCATCTGGCAAACAATCCTAGTTACATAAATCTACCCTTTTTTTCTGCCAGAAAAGTTTCTCAACACCAGCTTTGTCATAAAGAAGTTTGGTCAACTATCACTGTTTCTGGCAAATAATATCCTAACTGCAAATAATAAGAAAGAAAAGTAGGTTGCATTTTAATCACTACAACCATTTTATCTACAGCAGAGAAAGCAGACAAATCTTGTCTTACCTCAGCTCACGAGCCTTCTGGTGTGTTCGGTATTTCCTTCTTCTGCTTGCTGTTGCTCACAGACTTCAGGATTTTTAATGGAAAGGAAACCCACAAAAACTTTATGCAAAAACCAAGTGCTACTGTTGCAGAAGCCAAAGTAAAACCATGAACAGGGTTAAGGGAAGTAAATCCTGATTAAAAGTTCTTACTTATTCTCGAAAGAGAAATGTTCTCAGCTCAAGGAGTGGTGCTAGCAATCACAGGGCAGTCTTTCATTATTTTCCCAATGAAAGAGGCTTTGCAGCTACATGGCATGCTGAGAAGCATTCTGAATTTCTGTGGTTGGGCCCACACATCTATATATGTGTTTTCATTAGTCAGAATTTCCCAAAATATTAGTGGGGATGCCCAAATAATCTTCACATGAATCATGAAAGATGTTCTTGGAATTAGGGAGATGATATTTGGTTTTGTTTACTTCCCAGAAAATACATAAATAACAAAATTGTAAACAGGCTGCTGGGATTTGGTGCATAATCTCCTTCAACTCATAATTCAAGGCTGAGTTAACAAGCTGAGTGACTAATTTTTTTTAAATTTTTACAAGAACAGATAAAGTTCTGTTTGGCCATGAGCAAATGGCTGCAGTGAATGCCTTACCCCCTCTTAAGTTTCTTAAGTTTCACCACTTCTTAGTGGAGAAATGCACAGATGGGTGCTCTGAGCCCACTGCTGTTGTGAAATAGGTTTCTATACACACTATAGGTGTAAAAGCTTGATTATTTCTGTTCTTGTATGTGCTGTCAGCACATGCAGTTGGACCAGACATATCCAAGAGCTTTCTGGTTGCTGGGCTGTCCTTCATATCGGCAGTAGGTCAGGAGTCCACACATGGCTGCTTAGCACACCAGATGGAGAGTCTCCAAAAAAACCCAACCTTCTTGCCACCCACATTTGTAGTTATCTACACCCTAAAGTGCTTTGGATAAAGATTGTAATCTCTGCTCTATTTACCAGTTGTACATGTCAACTTGAGAACAGCCAAAATAGTCCTTTGGGTCTGCTCCCCATGTGGTGTGGCAGCATGCAGTGGCTGTGCCAGCATGGGAAGACTTGTGTCACCAGAGCTCACAAATCCCTAGACCTGTAAACAGCTCTGTATGTCCTCTTTTTTAGCGTGGAGCTGAAAAAGGACATAGAAAACCAGCTTAGCTCAGAATTAGTCTAACTCTTTTGGTCTCCAAGGTGGGCACAAAAAGTGGTTTTTGGCACTTGTCTGCATTTGAGTTGACAGAGCAAAGTCAACAAGCTTCCCGATAGAGATCCACATCAAGTGAATTTTCAGGGTGCATTCATGACAATGAATTAGGACCCTCTTGAAAACACTGTTTGCCAACTCTTGTGGCACCTAAGCCCATGGATAAGTGTCTTCTGCCAGCTGTGGTTGTGCTGGCTGCTTTGGTTGCTGTCCCAGCTGTTTCCCTGTCTGCCAAGGTCTGCCAAGGTCTGCAAAGTGGCTCCTGGGTGCTCCCTAACCCCATCCAGCCCTTTAGGCAGGTGCTGTAGACACCAGAGGCAGGATGTATCTTCTCACCCAGGCCACATGGACTAAAAAAGGATGGAAATGATCCCCTGAGCATCTTTGTGGACAGAGTCCTTTGGGAAAGAGACATGACATGCATCAGGGACTGGGGCCACTTCAGCCAGTGAGACCACTGCCAAAAGGCAGCTCTGGCCTCAGACTTCTCTTCGGCATTGCCCCGGTAACTCAGACTGCATCTTATCTGCAACTGGCAGAGACTAATTTAGGCATTGCAGCAGCAGTCTGATGACATCCCCATCACAAGGCATGTGGCCATAATCACTTTGGGTCTGATAGGCAGGCTGTTCTCAGATACAGAATCAGAGACTGAAACATGCAGAAAAGTTAAGACATTGATCACATTTTATTTTCCTGAGATATTTTGAGAACATCTTTTTCACCATGTGATATGAATATCTTCATTGCCTGGGTAATTTCCCACATTCACCTTCTTAAACACCCTGCTTTCTGGAGAGTACTGCTTCCTCCCTTTTATAAAGTAATTCTATGTTTTGCTTTTAGCCTGGCTTTGAATAAATGAGGTTGGCTGCCAACTCACCCTGCACCTGATGAGCTAGATCCGGAGTGACTGCTTGGAATTTTTTAGAAACATTCACTGTATGACTCAGCTTCCGAGGGGAGTTTATTACATTTCTTACTAATAAAAACTTCAGTAATTCTGGAGAAGACATCTCAGAATATCATGAGGAATCAAAGACTTTCATCACAAGATGCAGTGTGCATATCACATATTTAACAGTTAAGAGCCTAGACTATTTCTGAATTTTGAGTCCCTAAAATGCATAGATGTTTGAGGACACAGCAGAGTGCAAACTACCCCTCTGGGCTGCAGTCTTCATCCTGCCTCTGTCTGTGTTTCCTTTTTCATTTCTGGCTCCACAACAGCCCAGATTCAGGACAGAAATGCAGGAGGGGTTACTCATCCTATTTCTTCCCCTTGCTCATAAAACCACATACCCTCCAGTCCTGCACAGGGGTACTGCCCACAGGTGAGGGCCCCAAATGTGTGAAAAAGCCAGATTTTGGGTCTGAAATAAGTACTCCAGGCTAAGTAGAAGCAAAAATTTAGATTCTCCTTTACCTTTTCAAAGTTTCCTATGAGCTAGTTTAAGCATCCTTATGGGTTGAGCACTATCTGCTGGGGGTGCCAGTCAAGAAACCTGTGCAGTACACTCCCCCATAGGACACCTTGGACATCCCAAATACACATCACACCATCATCATGTGCTCCATAGGCCAGGCCTCCCCCTTCAGCCACCCTAAAGCCAGGTGAGGTGCTGCCTCAGAATGGTCCATCCCTACCCCCTTCTTCTGGTGCATCCCTCCAGCACTGCAGTCTCACTGGGCACTTCCCACCTGATTCACACCTCAGCAGAGGTACTTCGAGCACCTGAAACCCACGTGGCTCTTGCTGGACGCTCACAGCCCAACAGAGACCTGAAAGCTCATCAGCTCGCAGAGCACGGACACCCTTGCACAGCGGCTCCAGCGCCTGGGCTTCCTGCAGGCACAAGAAATGTGTGCGGGAGACACGGCAATCCCCAGCACCAGGAGAGCTGGGTGAGATACCAGGTCTCCCAGGCAACACAGGTGAAGGAGCCTGCATATTTTTCCAGTTGCTCAGTCAATGTTTTGCTGTCTGGAGGCACAAACTTCTAGTGGCAGAGTTTCACTTTTTTTCATGCCAGAAGATGTTTGGTAAAAATGGATCTGTCAAAAAACCCGAAGGGATTACCTCCATTGAAGATTTTAGCACTGCATGACTTCAACACGGCAGCTTAGCCTACTAACACATATCTATTTCCAGAGACCAAAATTACAAGCCTACATTCATTTTCTGTGTAATCCAGAAAAAAACAGCATCCAATGTTAGCAGCTCATCTGCTGTCAGCCGTAAGGCTGGATGGATGGGAAGACGAAAGTGACAGCTGCGTGAAGAAGGGGGAAGAAGCAGGGGCAATTTTAAAAAGGAATTATGCAGAAAGGAAAAGCACAGATAGTTTTCAAGCTGTTTCTTTTCCAACATTAGTAATGACATCTTTTTTAATTGCCTGTAGTCCTTTCTTATTTGTTTGCAGTTCCTCATTAAAATACTGTTGCGAGTGGGGGAGCATTAATACACAGCTGAAATTGAAAAAGACATCCAATGCTGTCTTTAATTAAAATAAACTGTTCTTTTTAAACTATGATGCCCTAAAACTGGTAATGTTTTTGCCAGCTCTTTCAAAGGTGGCTGTGGGCCTTGGGAAAAATTGATTGTGTGCAAAAGCTGATGGCAGCTGGGAGCATTAATGCTCTTCCCAGAGAATAGTTGATCCAACTCCTGATTCTGAAAAGACTGAACTGGGGCAGGACAAAACACCAAACACCTTCTAAGGCCTTCATCCAAAACCCATTGAAATCATTGGAAAGAATGGCATCTTTTTGGCTTAAAACCTAAGACAGACTAAGAAAATGTGACTGTAAAAAAAAAAAAAAAAAAGAAAAAACCCAACTCTTTTTTTCTTTTTCCTTCAGCTAGTTAAAGCATTTCAGATCTAACATGTACCAGCTTGTCAGCATGTCAGGTATATTCTGTCTTCTCCATGTAATGTACCTCTCAAAACCTTTCTGCAGCCATCTCTCTACCCATCACCATGGTGCTGAAGCTGCTTTCTGCTTGTTTTATTATTTCTGGTTTATGTGTTAGACATTGCAGGATTGCACACTGGTGGGGAAATGAAAGTGCAGAATTTGATGGATTTGGCAACGAATCTAGTTACCTCTGTCTTAAGATTTGGTCTGCCAAAGACTCGTTACTTGTATCTGTTGGCACAATTATGCATGCATGCACACAGTGCTGTATTTTGGTCTGTGTTTACCACATATTAAGTGTACTATGGATCCTCAGGATTCTGCTGAACTCTCCTTCCTTGCAAATATAGAAACTTAAAGCAAAACAAGCTTCCTTTTTTCTATCTTTAGTGACGCTTTCACAATATCCCTGTCCCAAGAGCTGGATAAAATCCAACCACAACATTCTAAAATTCAGAATGACCAGATGTAGGTGCTCTGCTTCTTATATCCAATGACTAAACACCACTGCAAGTCCTTCCACATAACTCACCAAGTCTACTTTCATATCAATGCACTCATTAATGATAGTCAGCAAAAACTTTATGAGAGACTGCAATGTGCCTCTCTGCACAATGTGGGACAGACAATAAGTCCCCCAGTCTTTTAATCTGAGGCTGATGGGTTCCACCAGGCAGAGGTTCCTCTCCCTGGGGCATGTGGGAAGTTCTTCTACCAGGCATTGGCTACTGCCAACACAAAGCAAGTTTAAATTTTTGTCCTCGGTCGGGATTTTAATGATATTTCTTCAGATAAAACTCAGATGGGATTAGATCTCAGTAGACCCATTTTCTATTCTACTCACTTTGGGAAATGGTTTATTGTGTGCTGTTTGATGTTTTTTAAACTGTATTTTATAATGCCATATGAAGTTATCTATAGATGTGATTTTGAAAGAGATCATAGCATGACCTTTTGTCCCTTTTTTTCACTCAGAATTTCAGGACAATATCCATATGTCTGTGATGGGTCATAAATACATTGAAAAAAAAAAAAAAGGTCATTTATAAATGAAGTTTTTAGCCTTGATAATTGCTAGGATTTCTTTTATAATTAGTTTGCAACTAGTGCCCCCCAGATAAAAATGAGAATTTATTTAAGCTCATCTTTGTCACAGGCTACGTGTTTTTGTGTTGTGGTCTCTCACTCCTCATGGTAATGAGTCCACATTTTTTTTATCCTTCTTATCATCCTTTTTTTCAGACAGGGCATCTCCATCTTTCCAGCCTGTAATATCCTCTGTATCTTCTGGGTACTCCAACTTTGAAGAGCCAAAAATTTAAGATCCCATATATCCAACCTTTGACTCCTTCAAGCTTTGTTTATTGAAGCTTACCAGGGTAAGTTCAGCAAGCTTCAGGTTTTGGTGATTGAATGATCAAAGTAGCAACAAGAGTCTGTGAAGAAGCAGCTTAATTTGTGCTGGCTAAAAGTGGGTACTGTGTATGAATAATAAAACATCTAATTTAAAAGTAGTTGGGAAGGTTAGATAATTTCCAATATCAGCACTGCTTTTTGTAGTTGGTTGTCATCAGGTGTCCTTGTTCACCAGCTCAAGTACTGTTGAGGACCAGTCTGGGCAGCTCTGAGCTGCCTGACATGGGCTGGCTACACAACTGGGTGATAGTCAGTCAATCTTGCATAGGGTTTTACAGTGATGACTAAACTACCTCATGTTTTGCTTTCAGAGTCCTCAGTGCAATGTGGAGAAGCTGGGCAGAGGCTGTCTGGACTTTTGCTAGAAGAAAACCCTAAAGAGAAATGCACAATTTTATTCAGTTTTGCTTGGCAGAGATGTTTCTTCCACTTTGTTGCTGCTGCTACAAGACCAGTGCTGTAATTCTCTGGAAAAACAGAGCATGCCGCCAGAGAAGAATTAGCACAATGGTTTTAGTTTTACATAACTTTCTCAACAACCAGGGACTGATCATTTAGAAGAGAATAAACAAAATGAAGTAAGCTGTTTGTTCAGCATGTTCCAACACCCGTCCATCTGCTTCCTTTTGTACTCCCAGTCCCTCAGCCACAACTTTTCTTATCAGCCACATTCAAAAATATGACTCATTTTTCACATAATAGACTGGGTGGAAAGTAGAGAAGCTTTTATATGTAATAAAGCTTTCTCTTGCTCAGGATCTCCTGCATTGGCTCATATTCTATTTCTCATTAAAGAGGATGACACAATGCAAATGTACTCCTTTGAGCCCTAGCTGCAGCAGAACTCACTGTCCATGCCACAATTAGCTCTTCTTGGCTCTCCACAGGACCAGGTACATGAAGCTTTGGTATAGCTAATTCTAGGACAAGGAGGAGCCACAAGGGGACTAAATGCTTGTACAGTTTATACACAGTCTTCTCCTCTCTACTGAGGCATCTTGTAAACTCAGACTTTCATGGCTTCAGAGCAGAAGCAACTCTGAAGTGTGAACATTGGCCAAAACATCTGCCCACTCAGCTCCCTCAGGTTTTGAATCTGTGCTGCGACAACATTAAAGCCCTATCCCCAGGCAGATGAAATGGTTCCATGGGAAAAGTCTGTGTAGTCTGCCCTGCTGGTGACACCTTCAGTTACTGTCCCTTTTCCATGGTGTCACGCTGTACTCTGCTGGCAACAAGGCTGATCCTAGATTCCCAGGTGAAGGCTGTGTTTGCCTGGCACATTTATCCCCGCTCTTGCTTTCCACATGCTAGACTGCTTTAACAACATCTTGCCTGGCTGAGAGACAAGAGGCAAAACACGCAGCAGGCTGTCAGTAGATTTCCAGTTCAGATGAAATCTCATGGCTTTTGTCACACAGATTTCCAGTGAGACCCTCATATGCTCAGACAACCACTGCTGCCGTAGGAATCTCTCACAAGCTCAACCAATTTCCCTAGGATCAGAGCATCATTTGCCAAGCAGAAAGGGGAGATATCCAGTAAACCCAGGGGGCCCCTCCCTGGGCTAAGGAAACCTCTTATCAGTGTAAATTACTTCTCTGACTGACAAACTGATGTTTTGCATTTCTCTGTGTTGGGCAATGTAATTTTTCGTGCTACAATCACAAGTACCCATCTGCAGGACAAGAGTGGGACTGAGGCCCATCACATCTGGTTGAGATGCTCAGACTTTGCTAGGTTATTTTGTGACACCAAAGTTATTACAGAAAGTCAAAGGCTTATGTAAAGAGGAAACAAGATGAAGTTAATATGCTTTGAAACCTAAGAAGCAACTTACCTTTTGTATCTGATAATGACTTGATATAACTACATGATGCAGGCTCTAAAAAACATCAGAGGAAAGCTCCAAAGAACAAGACCTTTACTATGTCTTTTGCACTTCATTTGCTCCTTCTACATTTTAATTTCCTAAGCATCGCCTAAGTGCATTCAGTAAGACAGTAAGTATAATTCCTATGAGCTAGCTAAATTACTTCTAGCAAATTTGTATCAGCACTTATATTGTATTAGCATCATTACATTATAATTTAAACCTTTCATTTCGCCACTAATCAAAGACAAATAAATCTGCAAATAAACCAAATCTTCTAATTTGCCTACAGTATCACATCTTATTTTCTTTTTTAATAATTAAGCAGGGTCACTATAGCCTTTGTAGGTAATAGAGCAGTCTCTACACATCAGCAGCATTGACTTTTGTCAAGCAAAATTCCTAGGTCTAATATCCTCCGCTTGCATCTCTGCAAAGCAGCATTATGTACAATATCCACCAGATATAACACTGGAAAATTCTGCTTCCCTTTGACAGGCAATACTGAAAACATCTGCTGGTGTAAGCAAATTGGCTGAGGAAACTGCATGCTCCCACTTTAGGAATGTTTTCTGTTCATTTTTCATCTCTCTAGTGCATAGATCCATCACTTGTATTGCTGACACATATTAGAACTGGAATTGTAACACTAAAGTGCTGGAATTATCCAAAAGACGATAGCACAATTTTGCTATGTCAAGAGTTTGCAAATGGGTGATAGAGGCTCTCTTCCATTTGAAATGGTAAACTGTAGTAAACCTAAAACAATTTAAAATATTTTAAAATGAGAACTTCCTTTGCTTCAGGACAAGAAATCTTAGCCACAGCTAGGAGTCTCATCAATAAAGATATCATCCAAATAATGTTTGGCTCTTTCTTGAGATACACTATGCAATGTCTGTAGGTCATAGCCATAGATACATAAATATTTTGCTTCCCTTTATGCAACTGTTCAATGGAAGGAAAAAAGAAATCAAACTAGTCATGAAGAGTTGGTCTATGTGTATGAACTAGCTCCTGGGTGACCATCAGGCCATGCTTGTGCTCACCAGCAACAAGAGAGACTGTAGCAAGAAAGCAGGGACTGCCTTTGATAGTGCACAATAGTAGCCTTCTTTAAAACATTCAGAATGATGAGCTATACAATAAGAATTAGCTATTTGTGTGTGCCTGGGAAAAATCTCTTTCTGGTGTCAGCAATGAAAATAAAAGAGAAGATATATCCAACATACTGCTGCCAGCCAGCTGTTAAAAAAACAAGCTTTATCCTGAAGACCAGGTTTTGGAAGATCAAACCTATGGATGTACACACACATTCTTCACATCATTGCAAGAGCAAGTCGAATGTCAAGAAAGGCCACACAAAATCAGTCAAGATGCTTTCTTTGCCTGGCACCCTGATTGTAACAGGGACAAATCGAGGATGCCTGTGGAGCAGTTCAATAAAAAACATGTAGTGATGTTTTCCTAGAACACTCTTTCAGCTGTCTACAATTCTTGCTTAAAGATTTGCTGCAGGAGAGAAGTCTGGAGATTTAATAATCCTTGATGGGTTTTCATTCCATGAATGTCAGCCTTTGGCAACACAACATCTTGCACAGAAGAATTCCTTTGAATGAGTACATACCATGGAAAAAAATGCCGCAGAATTAGATCATGTACATTAGAGCTACCTGCATGAAAATCACACTCTTTCATCTTTATTGAACCTGCTGACTGTTACCTTTCTTTGAGACTCTTTGCTTCTTCCACTGAGAAAAGAGAGGAAACAATTTTTCCTTCCTACATATGAAGAAAACCTTGTCTGGTTCAGAATGAGGATGTGTACCTAGAGCAGCGTCCAGCCTTCTGGGTGCGTGACAAAGAAGTACAGGAACAAGGCAAACGTACATACTACTTCCCCTTAGTATTCTCCCACCTTGCAATTATTTTTAGCATCAACAATTTTGTTTGTTTATTCTGAACTATTTTTGACCCCTTGAGCCAGTACAGAAAATCATGGTGCAATTCAAAGAAAGCATGCATCTTTCTGGCATTTACATAGGTGAAAGATTTTCTTTGATTTCCAAACTTGCTGTGAGTACAGTCAATTTGTAATCACCCCTTCCAGGCTGTAGACCTTTGATACAACTAGGGGTCATTTCTGGGAGGCTGGATGTCCCAGCCTACATATTCATTCCATGTATGGAAGCCTGGTTTCTCACCTTTGTCATTTTTAACTGTAAACATTACTGGAGTTAAAAAACACTGAGCAGGGGTCTTCAATGTTGCACAGAAAGTTAAAAAGTCTGTATTTACCCAGTGGTGCAGTAACTTGAGGTTTTTGTCTTCTCCTGAGCTCCTATGTCTTAATACAATTAGCTTTTGTGTTTGAGAGGCAGCGTGAGCTCGGAGCGCCCCATCTTTGGGATAATGGTAAAACTGATGAACACAGAGGCTCTGACGCTCTGATGCTCATTTTGCATCCGTCTCTGCTAAATTTCATGTGTCATTTAATTGCTCCGTTATTCATACTCACATGGTGCTTTTGCAGTTCTTCAAAGTCAATCCTCATCTTTGCTGTTTTGCAGAATAGCAAAGTATTCTGCATATCGTCTTCAAATTTTATCTCCTCACTTTTTAATTTATTTTCTGGATGGTTTTATTATGTGGAACAGCTAAGTCCCAGCAAAGGCTTCTGGAACACACTGGTAGCAACCTCTTTTTGCCCTAAAAAAAATATTATTTTCTTCTACCCTTCCTCCTGATTATTAATACAAGAACCTTCCCTTCTATGCACCAGCTGCTCAATTGTTTGAAAGGTTTGCATTTAGATCCTTCAATATTATTTAGACATCATCAGATATGCTGAATCCAGACCTCCTTAATTTTCATAACTTTTCATTCAGAGGAACCCAATGTGATTTTTGTGACACAATTTACCACTGTAAAATTTCTTCCTCACTAGAAAAAAGTTCTTCCTCACACTGTCTGTTTTGTGCACCTATCCACTAATTCTCTCTGGTTCTTTAACAGCATTACTAGTAATTTGCCCAGTACACATGCCAGGTTTCCGAATTAGTGGCTTCGTTTTTCGCATTAACTCTCTTCCATTCCTTTGGTAGTAAGACATCTCTAAGTGCAACGTTATACATTACAGTGAGAAATGCACCACTTTCTGCCTGGAGCTTCTTGGGTGCACTTCGGACAAAAACCATCAAGTAATGGGGACTCATTAATGTTAATACTGTCTGCTTGTTCAAGACACTTTTAGTTAAAATTGAGATGTCCACTGATAGATTCTCTGTAAGAAGGGCTATCCAGACTCATTTTCAGTGGATATGTCTAAAAAGTATGAATACCTTTTTTTTTTTTTAATGTCTTTGGCTTTTTCTTCCCTGCATGTTTCACACTCCAATCATTGAGTTACTGAAACAAACCTTTGCCAGGCTTTCTGATATGGTTTTAGGATTTATTAATTGATTTTAGTAAAGAATTCCCTGGATTTTTTGAATTTGGAAGGGGGATTTAGGAGGAATTTTTTGGCCTGCCTTGCTACAATTTTGCCCTTAATTACAGCAAACAGATCTTGACATTCATCCTATTTAGACAGAACTTCAGCTGCTCAAAGGAAGTCATCTTGTCTGTAAGAACATTCATTTCAATGGTGTCTATGTGTGCAGCCTTCCTTCTGTGTTTTCTCAAATCTTTTGATCAACAGAAAACATTTGCTTTTTTTCTCCACTGTAGAACTCTTACCTGGTACTGAAATCGCGTGCAGAGATTCAATGCCCTTGTAAACACCTAATAAGCAACCTCTCCTTCATATAGCTCCCCTTTGCAAAGTTTAAAAACTGTAAGGCAGTTGTTGCTTCTTTGAGGTATTTGCTTCTTTTAATCCTGAAAATGCTGTAAATTCACCTGCATCAGGGTCACAAATGGCTCTTCCAAAGTAAGTCACTAAATGCTTATTCCTTCATGAAGTCCCAGGTAATCTACTCCAGCTGAGGCAGAGTGACTGGACTAGACAGTATCCAGAGATACCTAAAACTGTTCTGTGATATTGTTAAGTAATATTATTTTATAAAAATAATATACCCAAAAATAATGTAATATGGTTCTATGATTTAACCATGATGTTGTTGGCTAAGAACAGCGCAATAATTGAAATAAAGTTAAATATAGTACTGGTATAATAACAATTGTAATGAAAAGGGAGATTGCAAAAAATGAGAAAGTAATAAAAAATGTACAATACATTTACTTGCTGCCCAGGCAGTCCCTGTGCAGCCATCGGCCTCTACTATCTCCCCCCAGCTGGAATTGCATCTCTGCCTCTTCTTGGCCTTGCACAATGTGCCAGGAGCTTTTTGGACAGCACAGCCAGAGAGATCCTGATACTTAGCTTCCTGCTGAGCACAGGTCACAAGTACCAACACCTCTCTGGTATTTCCTAGAAGCTGGTTCAGATGCACTTTGAGGTTCACTTGTCAAGCAAGCCACAGCTATGAGCTCAGCTATTTATATGGGTGATGATCAAACTGGC
The DNA here is from genome assembly GCF_001522545.3 of Parus major. NCBI lineage: Eukaryota > Metazoa > Chordata > Aves > Passeriformes > Paridae > Parus > Parus major. Next base: position 61,420,925 of record NC_031768.1, on the reverse strand, counting down.
CACTGCTACAGCTTTTCCTCCCTTCCATGAGTATCTCTGCCTCCAGAGGATTAACCTTATGGAAGCAGCTTAATTCTGATATATAAGACTTGGGGGAGGGAAGGGAGTGATGGCAGCTACTTGACTCTGATTAGTAAGGGAAATATAGCAATATCAGGGCACTTCTGGGAAAAATTAATCTTCTTGTGGTTTCCACTGTAAGGTAGAAATATTTCAGTATTAAGTATTAACTCCTGAAAGAGTTGTTTAAGGACTTAATAAAGGACTTAATTCCTCAAATTAAGGATCAGGGGATTAATTTTAGCCTGAAGAGTCTATGTCTGATGCAGGAGAATCTGTTTTTATAGAAGCCAGTAGGCCAGCTAGTAGGCCACACTTGGGTCATACTGGAAATGAAATGCCTTCCTAGGTGACGTTGAAACTCCATGGCAAAAAAAAAAAAAAAAAAAAAAAAAGGAAAGGTTTTTAGATCAAAGATTTAACTGAAAGGCTGTAAGGGAGCTTCTGGAAATGCAGGAAGAGCTAAAAGGAATCAAGGGGAAAGGGTGGGGTTTGTGTTTTTTTGGTTGGTTTTTTTTGTTGGTTTTTTTTGTTGGGTTTTTTTTGTTGTTGTTGTTTTTTGGTTTTGGGGGTGTTTTTTTCATTTTAACAGCACAAGATTACTAACTCAGACATGTTTAGTACTTGTCAGACCATGACTGGAAGGGCTCGGAAGGTGGGCAGTGATATCTCCATCTCCCCCAGCAGCATCACCAATCAATAGCTAAAGACAGGCTGAAGAGCAAAGCACACAGATAAACACTATGTCCTGAACTGACAGGGACAAGGAATTGCACTGTGGGAATTAGTTTGTTCATAGCAATGGTGCCTGCTTACCCTTGGAAAAGTATTAATAAAATGTGGACAGCAATAGAATGAGGTGGATTGTTGCTAACACAGCTATGAAGGAATACTGATATGGCAAATGCTTGCTTCTTTCCCAGGAAGCGGGCTGGTAAATCTGGGTTTGATGGAATCCTGAATACTATTATTCAAAATAGTGCTGGGAGAGAATGAGGCCTTTGGTGTCCAGATTTATTCATTAGGAATGTGAGTCAGGTCCTTTGAAGATTGTCTTGGGTTTGAGCATCTGATTGCTGCATGGCTAAAATTCAGTCCCCCAGAAGGACAAGACCCAAGGTATGCATTTGGTTGAGAGTGACTTCTTAAATCAAGAAACAAAGGAAAAAATAGTTTTGTTAACAGATTTCATCCATTTGTAGGAAGGATATCAGAGAAAGTCTGCAACAGATAGACAGGACTGGGTGCACCAGAGCAATACAGTGAGAAAAGAAATATCCTCAATTTCTGAGGAAGGGGAAGACTGTCAACAGTGTCACCAGGGCACTGCGTCCCCTGAAAGCTGTCCCTGGGATCTCCTCAAAGAGAGGTGAGGAGGTTCTGGCAGCAATTACCAATGACTCTGTGTATCTAAAATTTGAGACTAACAGTAAACACTGGTTGCATTTGCAGTAGAAAAAATGCTAGCCTTAGATTTATTTCTGGAAAACCCCCCACTGGGAAATCTCAGAAATAGATATTCCTAAGAAGACCATGAGTCTATGAAACAGCTATTTTAAGACATGCAGGCTACAATTAGATCCATGAAATGATACATGCCCAGAGATATTCTCAGATGTCAGAAATGTTCCCAGATAGCCTACAGTGCTAAATGGTTAAAACAATCTGGTACTGGGAATGCCGGCCTGGGGTCTTCCGATTTCCATGTATGTTTTGAAAGTTACCAGGGTCATTACTATGGGTCATTTGGAAAACAGAGGTCATAAAAACTGAAGCAGTCACAGTTTTGCAATGTGCATGTAGGCCATTCAGTTCAGTGTTAGAGAATGGCTCAGCACACTTATTAGTATAGGCAGAGCCATGGGAATTGCAATAGGTCTGAGAAGTGAGCTGAAAAATAGGAATGACTAAAACCTATCTGAGCAGACTCGTCTGCTAATTCAGAGATTCGGGAAAAGAGCTGAGGCATAATCCAGTCAGGAAAGAGCAGATTTCTGAGTAAATAAAAACTGAGTTTATATGAAAACAGACAGATCTGAATTGAGGGAGAGGATCCTTGGCTGCAAAAACAATTTAGAGTGGCTCCCAAAGCACGGAAAAGACATTGAAAAATGCACTAGCAATTGCCTACCATGCAAAGGCACCAACAATAATTGCAATGAACTGAGCATTCCTACTTTTAATATAAATATCTTGTCCATGGAGTAGATTACAAGGAGATTTTACAAAACCACTGCCACTTGGCAGGCATGCATACTGATTCAGCAGTTACAGGACTTGAAACATTTCCCATTAAAGGCAAAAGAGAGAAAAAACTATGTGCAGATGTCCAGGAGAAGAGACACTTTGCCAGAGGAGCTGCTTTTTTGGGAGACATTACTAAATTGTACCTCAAATCCATGATGGTGAATGAATTAGCCAGTGAGACCCTATTCCCCTTTACCTCAGTGCAACAAACCTGCAGAGAACACCAGGGCTATGAAATGTTTTGATTCCACTGCAGCAGAGAAAACAATATTAGAATAATGATAGACAATGTTCCAGTTAATTTAAAGGGTGCCTGCTTTTACTTTGTTTCTGGTGATGCATAAACACTTGTCTATCGGCATAGGGTGCTGCTTGAAGTCTGGGTAAAGAATTATTTGCCTGAGCCATGGCAATCCATAAAGCTGGGGTGAGCAAAGCCTTGCAGAAGTACGAGCAAAAATATGCGCAAAGGAGAATGATGACTAGTTTTGCAACCCACCCATCTGTGTCTCTTCTGTCCAAAAGACCAGGTATTCTATTAATGTAACCTTCTTCAACTCCAGAGCAAGTCTTGAACTAATGCTTTGATGTCTCGTCTTTGTGACTGTACCTCTGACAGCTGATGCAGTGATACCTCACTAAGCAGGGGATGTGCACAAAATTTACTAGGTGCAGATGGCTTTCTTATATAAACTATTGTAAAACTCCCAAAATAAACTGAAGGAGCAGCCTGAATTATTTTAGAGTGCAGCTGACTGTGGAGCTGGACTACCTATGCTAAACTAAATCTTCGTCTACTGAAATTCACTTGGATATACTTTTAACACTGGTTGTTCTTGGCAACTTATTAGCAAAAGCAACAAAAAGCTTTCAGAAAATGGCTCAAGGACTTTGATCTAAGCACTCAGCAAGCTAAAACTACACATGGCTAGTGCATGCATGGACAAATAGGAAAGGGTTTTTTTAACAGCAAAATTACTTACGTATGCAGTAAGAAAGTTTCCTTGGAGAGAATCAATATGCATTAATTTCTGATACACATTAAAATCATGGCTTCATCAGTGAGAAAATCATGACAGTGAATAAAAGGCAAGGTTATTAATTTTGAAAAAAGTTTGGGCTGTTGTCTCGTTATGATTGTATGTCAGAAGAAAGTAATGTTTGAGGCACTTTGTAGATCTTGCCTTTCCAGCCTACCTGTGGAAGGAACTTCTACTAAGCCACCGTCTTCATAAAAGTATAGAAAATAAGTCTAGAAAATACCAAGGAACAGCTAAATTATATCTATTTAGGGAAATATCTAGAAGAGATTTCACTTAGAGCTCTTCCTTCCCACACTCTGGTATATTGGTAACTGCACTGCCTACCCAAACTGTCCAGGAAGACGAAGATTGCAAATTACAGAAGTGTTACTTAAGGTACAGCAACACTGATTCACAAATACAGTATTTTCTCTTCAATTGTATGTGTTGCTGGTTACTAACTATGGGTAAATTATATGGCACCTAAAATAGGCCCTCCAGTACTGTTCTATTGCAAGTAATGGTTGTACTGTGCCCAGCACGTCAGCTCCCAAGCCAAGGCTTGAGGACAATGTCATAAAGTGCACCAAGTTCATTTTGTGCTTGATCTCTTTCCTTGCCAGCTACTAATGAAGAGTGATGGGCTTTGCTGGATTTATTATGAGTGAGACATGATACGCCAAGAATGATCTGAGAGGCGACAAACCCCTGACTGTCAGAAGAGACAGAGTCTTAAAGGATCCCAGGGGTGCTGCAGCCCCTGAACTGAATACCCCAGCAGAGCTGCAGTGCTCCAAAGAAACTAGACAGTGGAAGTTACATTTTAAAGGGCCAAAATGTGGATGGTTTTCTCCTCAATACAGTGCTCCTCGCATTTCAGGTCTCCAGTTCAATTATATCTCCATGTAGACAGAGGGAAAAAAAATCTGAAAAACAAGCCTGAGCAAAGAAGTGGAAGCAGAGTTGCGAATTCAGAAGACATATTTTAATATATCTGCAGTTTTATGAACCACCAAAACAAGCATAGGCAGGCACTGCACTAAGAAGTACTTCAACACCCTCTGCAGGAACCAGAAATGAAAAATAAAGTAATTTATACCTGTAGTTATTTCTGACAAAATTAAACAAAAATACTAAAATGATTTTAGATTACTCAGACAATCTTGAAACTCTCATTTTCCTGAACAGTTAATAAGTGTGTTATGTCTTAGAAGGTATTACATATCTTGGTTATATCTCAGAAAATATGTTGTCTTGAAGGATACAAACCTTCCTCACCTTGTCACTTTCTTCTTTCTCGGTTTTAGGAATGGATTGTTACCACCATGCACTTTCTGAAGAACTTCATAATGTTAATGTTTGAAAGTAAATTTAGTCCAAGCAGTCCATGCAATATCTAAAAGCCAAATGTGCCTCTTGGCCAGCATCTACTAACAACATTGTAGATAGTTTGTGTAAAATTCTAAGCCCTAACTTATTTTGGAAGTGCTGAGAAGGATTTACTTCATTCCTATTAGCTCCTATTGTACCTCAGCATATGAAAACATTGTTTTCACCATGGTGGCTTCCTCCTGTCACAGAACAAGGGAGAACAAGATCAGGTGGAGAGATAACACAGACAAACGACCAGCACACTGAGAGCTCCTTCTGGCATGGGCTAAAGGCCTGAAAGCCTTCTTCCACAGAAGCAGCTTACAAACGTCACACAAAAGCAGCACGACTCGGGAGCACCCATGGACATGACAGACCACAATCCCAGGCCATGGCAGAGGGGGAGCAACTGTCCTCGGGGATTTATACTTGAGTGTGATGACAGAGCAGTGTGGGATTTGGGAGCTCTAGTGCGGCAAGTCAGGATGCAAGGCACACACAGTCAAGCAATACACATTTTATTTCCAATTCCCCTGCCAGCTTAATGCATTTGTTTTCCTTCCTCACTCACGGACACTGCTGGGCTCTCATGGGCAGTCTCCCGAGAAAGTCCTGCAGAAGCCACACAAGCCTGGGTCTGCAGCCTGATATGCTGGGTGCCCAAGGGGAGCCTGCCCAGGGCACTTAGGCAGGAGACAGGCAGCATCAAGAGAGCTTTTGATGGCCACATCTCCACAGATCTCACTGTATCCCTACTCCATGGCACGGTGAGGCTCCCCAAAGAAAGATGCACATTTCCCTGTGTGCTCAAGTGGAACTTGTGGGAGGAGTCAGACACATGCCCTCAACCCACATTCCAGGGGAAACCATCAAGGCAAAATCAGGATTTCAGTTCTGTTGTTTGGGTTTTCTACCTCCATCTGTTATTTAAATCTGGCCATGTGTTGCAATGCTCTGTGCCCTAAGGGCCTGTCTATCTGTGCTGCCTCTGTCAAAATGCTGGGAGGGTGATGACACACGTTCAAGCCAGGACAGGCTGTGGCTACAAACAGTAGCTATTCAAGCACAAAATCTCTTCAGGCACATACCTGTCGTGAGGTAAATTTGAGACCCTTAGCAGTGGAGCAGCACTGAGGCAGGAGATGCCATTGAGGGGTGGTGCAAGGTCTGAGCAAGACCAGATGTGCTAGCTGTGTCCTACTGGGAAAGTCTGACTTTGACAGCAGAAGAGAGGATCTCAGCTATTCTGGTGTGTGACAGCACTTGGACAAGTGCTGGAATGATGCAGGATTTGGTCTGGGGTACTGCTGATAGAGTGGTACCAGTGTAAATATAGGCAGAACATGCAGCCACAGTGCCCACAAGCTTAAATACCTCACATAAAATTGGATAATTTGTTAGCCACAAGCCTCTTACCCCTTCTTGTAGCTGACTTTATTAGCTTCTCCTAACAGATTTGATGTGATTCAAGACATGGGATGGCAAAGCCTCTATTAGCCAGAGCTGTTCTCAGTGAAGCTTCAGTTCATTTTTGAAAAGGTCAGACTTCTCACTTGTGTGCTTGGAAAAAGGAATAATTGTGTTATAGAAATACTAAAAATACCTAAAAACTGACTTGGAATTACTTCTCAAAGAGGTGTCAATCTGCTTGCTAAGTGAATTTGTCTGAATAGGGAGAATTGGTGTGAATAGGGTGAGCAGAATTTCAGGCATGCTGGTTCCTGCAGTCTCTTAATGGATGCCTATTTGTCATATAATTTTGCCATTTGCTATTTGATTAAGGGGTTTTTAACTTTTCCAGTAATCTGCTGAATTATGTGTGATCTGTGGGTGTGAGCATTCTTTGATCTCCATTTATATCTACAGAGTTAGCAAAAGTCCCTGCCAGTTCCTGTTAAAGGAAGAAAGCAAGTTCCTACGTGTAGAGTGGTTCATATGACACTTTGCAATCATCTGGATTAAAAACAGCACTTTTTTTTACTGAAGTGGCTTTAGGATTAAAATTCCTCAATTAAGCCTTTTTCAGTCTGAACTCAGAACTTGCTTTTATATATGCTTGTATATTCTAGCTCTTTCTTCCATGTATGTCAAAAGACAGACCAGGGGCTCTTCTTCTACCATATGGTTGAAGCATGTGGGCCATTTTTAGGACCACCACAGTGCCACTGCAGGATGGCAGAGGACTTTGTTCTTTGTTCTTCAAAGATGGACATCTTTGCTCTTACGATGCACAAAGAATGTTCGGAGAGGTGCACATGCAGTTCTGTTCACGCGTTCTGCAGCTGATAGCTGACATCCACTGTAATGCTGAAAGTTTGTTTTTGGAAGAAACAAAAAAACACCACAGGAGAGAGAAGGGAGAAAGGGAAAATTGTCTGAGTGAACAGTCAGACCAGGAAGAGCAGTGATAGGGACTCTGATAAGAATCCTCCTTTGGTTGCCCCTTAGGTGCAAGCATTGCACATAAATTACTGGACAATATTCATTGAGTATTTAAATTACTTGTATCTACTACACTAAAAACTATGTTTTTGTTTTCTCTGATTCAAACTGCAAAATGAGAGGTAAGGAAAAAGGGGAAATAAGGTGGCAGACTCATGCCAGTGGTAATTGTCTCCTGTGAAAATACATTATAACCATGTCTGGGTTTGCAGGTACAAAACCATGAAAAGAGCTGGAAAAACAACAAGAGGATGAGCCCAACAAGGAAAAAGTAGGACTTCTGGAGCTCTGAAATCTGCTACCACAGCAGCTGTGGTGAGAGGCTGCAGAGCTGGGAGTAAAATGCAGGCTGCAGGGCTGCAAAGGCCCTCAGCACAACCAAGGCAGGGGTATTGAGTATTGAAGGTGCAGAGCAACACCCATCCTGGAAGCTGGGCAGAAAAGCAGCAGGTCCAGGCACAAACACCTGCTACAGCAAGGCTACCTCTTCCCTGTGCCACCCAGGCAGCTGCTGGCTGCTGAAACAAATCTCAGCATCAAAGCAGTGAGTCACAGACAGATGTTTTCAGTTCAAGATTTCCAATAGGGGATGAGATACTGAAGGAAATCAAAATCATAAAAACAATTATTAACCTTCAGGTATGCTGCAAAATCCTCCTTCTTCTTTCAACATTCCTACTAGAAAACCCAGAAAATCCCAGTTCCACTGAGGGCATTTGGGGTTTTGGATGACACATATTGTAGAAAACCTTGTGACAGGTATGGATTTTGATTAGCAGAGCAATATAATGAAAAATTTGTTAGGCAGGGTGGGTAGATAAAAAAAAGTTGGTCCAGACTTTAAAAGGCAACATCACCCTTGTAACAAAATAATTACTTTAAGGAATAGCTCTTTATACCTAACAGCTCCTTTTCTTGGGTCTTTGTATGATTCATCTGAAAGTAAAAGGCATCAGCTTTACTTGAAACAAGTGAGTGTGGAAAATCACATTTCTATGTAACCAGAGACATGCATCCTGCAGGAAGAACCAATTTACCTTAGGTGGCAAAGCATTTAAAACTACATTGACATAGAGAATACAAAGTGAACTGCACTAGATGCATATGAAAGGATACCACAAAGACCCTAATTTCTTCCTTATGCATGAACTGCGATGCCTCAGCACAAACAGGCTCCATTCTGCTCTTAGAGAATGTCTGCTCCTATGGGGCTGCTCTCCTGAGAACCCAGGAGCATGGAAAAATTGGGATCATACCATTAATCTTTCATCCTTCACGTTAGCTGGCATGTTCCATTTAACAATAAGGCATAAAACAGGTGTAAAAGTAAGGTGTAAAAGAAATACTAAAAACTTGAACACCTGTAGAAAATATTCCGTACCTTACAGTCAAGACTGTAAGAAACAATAACAGCCACTGGCAAAAGTCAGCAGAGCAGGATGCAAACCTGGATCTTGGCAAATACCTATTTCAGTCCTTTACATAAGCAGTCATTAAAATAAAAACATAAAAGCGAGATACATGGAGAGCGAGGAGCCATCTCAGTAATGAGACACTGGCGCCATCTAGAAGAGGAATAAAACACACACCCAAAAAACAGAGGCGCATAAAAGGCAGCTCAGCCTGGTTTGCAGAGGATAAAAGGCATTTTGCATCCACAGTATTTTTATGAATTACAAGGACACATTCAATGAAAAGTGTTCTCTGCTTTTCCAACCCTCAGTGATTCTAAAAATACTTAAAAGTGTCTTAATCCTGTTTTTATACATATTTTTCATATGATTTAAATCCTGGTTTCTGCCCCATGAATCAGGGATTTTCAGGGAAGACTTAGGCAGCTTCTGCTCCCACTTTTCCTGCCACTGGAAGGCCACAGCAAGGCTGACAAAAGCCACTGAATTGCGGTGGTCTCTGTGACTGTGGCTTGCTGCTGGGGAAGCTTAGGGAGGAGTGAGGGGAGGGATGATGGCTTTCTTTCTTTCTTTGCCACAGAAGACAACTTTGGACAGATGAGGAACCATTTCCAGATGGGAGAACAAAGGTGGGAAACAGAATTGGTTTTTCTGGCATGTTGAAAATTAACTCTTCATGCTGTCCTTATTGCACTCTGGTATTCACAAACATTTTGGACATTATTGAACCTTGTGACACAGCAGTCACCACTCATATATAATAAGGATACGTGGAATCTCTCTCCTCTCCTTTTATGGGGGAGATGTTGCACAAAGGAGATATAGCAGATGCAAATTGTCCTCTCTGTTAATAGAGTGATACAGGAGAAAGACCAGATCAGATGAGCCATAGCACAGTTCAAACTAGCCTGACCACCAGGAACCAGATCAGCTATCTAAGATATTCCATTAACTGGGAATTCCCATCTGCAGCTGCTGTGTCTTGAAAGCATCTACCTGATCTGTGTTTATATGCACACATCTTTAATTGTGCAATCATGTCTTCTTCTTCTTCATGTGTTGTTGTACTAAAGACAAGAACTTCTTAACCCCACTTTCCATTGAGAAACTGTTCCGTCCTTTCACTAATAAAGGACAAATCAAGGGCTTTAGCAGATGCCCTCTTCCAGGTTTAAATTTCATCTGGCATCCTCCTGGGTTCAAAGGACTTTCAGATTGGTTCTGCTTCTTTTATGTGCTTGAGTCAACAAATTTCATAACTGTGGTAGAAAGTCTCCAGCATGTTTCCACAAGACTAGACTCATAATTTCTGAGTTCAAAACCTGCCTACACATCCATGTTGCTCAGAGAGGGGAGAAAGAAAACACAGAAGTATCATAATCTGTGGTTCCAGTACAGACTATTTAGACAAGATGGTACTAAACAAAGAGACCTTTAAATGCCTATTTACCAGAAGGTTTATGTGTGATTTATGTGCCCCATTCATTCACTCAGCAAAACCCAGGGCAGAAGCCTTTAACAAGGGTCATACTACTGGGTCATGTAGGTTCACAGAGTTCACTGCTAGTAACACCAGGAGTAGCTGAATGAAAGTATGTGAGTATGATGCATCTGCCTCTGTGGCTGCCAAACAACTGGCTTGACAGGGCTGTGGTTTTGAGCTGCACACTGCTGACCATGTCAGCTGGTCACTGCTGCAGGGCTGCTCTTGATTTGAAAAGACAGGTGTCTGCTAAGGAAGGCAGGAACCTCCCTTGAAATGGAAAAATGTAAACAACCCCACCCTCCGAATTATTATAATCTTGAAACCAAGGGGCTCTCAGGCAAGATATGGGAATAGGAATAGCAGTTCTAAAAAACGAAAACAAAACCAAACCACTGACAGAGCACCCTGTTGGTCAGGGTGTTGGTAGCAGTCCAATTAAATGGTGGCTGCAATCCTCCTGCAGTGACAGATGTGGTTCTGTTATAGCAGTGATCCCATAGAAGGCTGTAGTTTTCCTCTGGAGGTCCACTGGTGGTGTAGATGGGTCTGGCCTTCCTCTGGGAATCCCCTGGAGAAAGGCTGCCTGTGGTGTTCCCAGTCTCAGATTCTATCCAGGTAGGAATGCTTGGCTCCTCCCCCTGGGTGGAGCATCTCACACTGGGATGATGTAATTTTATCAGTCCTGCAGTGAGACTCACTGGCCCATTAACAGAAGAGATCCCCCTGGAGTTCTGAGGGATGGGTCATGGAAGAGATAAAGAACACTGCCCCACCTGGTTTTAACAGATGGTAATAGAACACATACTCCTGGTTACATCTTGCATTGCAACCCAAGACAAGGGCACACAGAGAGGCTGAGGCAGCTGAAACCCTGCTTGAGGTGTTGTAAGGGAAAGATCAACCAGTATCAACCACCTGCCTTTGAAACAGCTGCTCTCAGGAGATGTGTATACGGTCACTGAGAGCTTTCCAGATTCTAATATAGCCATAATGACATAGACATAAATTAACAGATGCTTGACCTGTGAGGAACAGACACAAAATATCCAGAAAATTAGATGATTTGGGCAGTGGCTGAGGAATGCTTTTGGAAATGACCCCCAAGCTCATTGCCCCTACATCTGCTCTTTCTCTTCTTCTGGCCTGAAAAGCAGCTTGTGAGCATGAAAAACATAATAAGCCAACATAAAATTATTCTTTGTGGTTTTATTTTCATATATTGTAGCATTTATAAATGTTAACTCTACCTCCTGATTTTTGTTTAACTAAGCTTCTAACTTCAGTGTTACACTCTTGGAATGAGTTATCCAAATAATTTCCAGCTAAAATAAGTGTTTTATTGGCACTATGTCCGAAGTCAATCTAATTAGATAGAATTGTGTGTGTTTAATTCCAAGAAACCTGAGATTAAATTAAAATCCAAAAGTGGACTCCAGACTTTCTGGTCTCTGAATTTTCAAAACACTCAGACTTGGTTCATGATGTCGATATGGAAAACCTAAAATGTAAGAAAGTTGTCAGTCGTGTTTGATTCTGCCTCTGAACTTTGAAGGCTGGCACACTCTTTTCCCCTGTGGTAGGCATAAAGTAATAGCAGTCATGACATGACACAAAGTCCAAAGGGCCAATATTTTAATGAGGTCAGGCTTTTCTTCGATGAGAAACCTACAAGCAAAGCCAAAATGTGACAAGAAAAACTACTGCAAGTGGAAGATAATTTATCTGAACCAGTCTCAACTCTGTGCTGGAGCTGACCTATGCACTGCTGGATATTCTGTATTTCAGATGTAGCTTCAAACCAGAGCCAAGATGGTTCCTTAATGCCAAGACAACTTTTTAAAGCAGATTCCTGTAAACTATTCCTGTTTACAGGGGGAGACTCTTCCACTGTGCTGAGGTAGCTGAGGAGGTTTTCTGATGTGGCTCAGGGGAATGAAAGCCCAGACTGAGGTAGCTGGGGAAGTAAAAGGGGCCAAGTGGAAGGCAGACCTGGAGCAGGAAGACCTGAACTAACAGAAATTGTAAGACAACTGATAGATGAAACAAGGGAAGGAGAAGAAAGCCATGCAGTTCAGCCAACAGAAAAAAAGCTGTGGAGAGGAAAACTCTGCCCATTCCAGAAGACAGTATCCTGAATGAGGCTGAGCAGATTGTCTATTCAAGACCACTCACAGCAGCTCACAAAGGACATTTTTCTAGGCTTGCCCTGAATCTTGCGAGGTGATCTGGACTTCATGTATCGACACAGAGCCACAGCCAAAGGCAATGAAAACTCTCTCTTCATTTATATATAATGCAGAGTACATAGAAGCCGAAATTAACAGGGATTTTTCATTGTTTTTCAGGATATCAGCTCTCAGCAGACAAATGGGAGCTGTCTCATCTCATTTTAGAGGACCTTGAAAAAATGTTATAATTTGGAAAGCACTGAGATACTGAACCAATGTGTATCATGGCAAATCACACAGGGAAATTTACCATTGTTTGGAGAAAAGGAACAGAACATTTTCTGTAAACAAGGCTTATGGAACAGCTTTCATTCACTTAAATAAATGCTGATTTAAAGTGCATTATACAAGCACTTATTCACCTTATGCTCCCTGCTGCAGAAAGATGAGAAAGAAATGCCTCCAGAAAGTAACTCAAAAGCTACACTGTACTGAAAAACTCTGAGGAAGAACTAATGTCTCTCCACTGACTCCAGAGGGAGCTTTGGACAACTGTCCTCTAATTCCATCACCAGTAAACCAGGCCAAAGGCTGAAAGCTAAAGCAGGATAAAACAAACTGAGGAGCAGCTCTTGAACAATCAACACTCTTCCTCTTTGAGCAGATCAAGGCAGAAATTCTTTGGAAGAAAAGTAACAGCTAAAGCCCACATTATAACATGTCTGTACAAAGGGGAAAAATTAAGGTTGCCGGTGCATTGTTTTTTTCTGGCATTTCCTAACTTTTTAGAGAGTGGGTCCAAAGCATTCATGCTCTTTTAGCACAGCTTGGTGTGTCAGATGTGCAGATAGCTCTCGTGTATTCAGACTATCTCTCTTGCCAGCTCTAAATACATCAGTCTCAACTTATTGGCCAAAATAGTAACCAAAGACCAGTCATAATACTTGGCCTTTTTTCTTTTTGTTACCTTTCAATTTTCAGTTTTCAGCTGGACAGAGGATTTCTTTCAACTTCAGAATTGCTCTGTGAATGTGTGATCTGGGTTTTAGATCATGCAATCTCTTGTTTTAAACACAATATGCCAAGGTATATTATTATATGCAGTATATTTAGGAGTAGCATTAGGTAATAAAAACATGTCTGAGTGAAGAGGAATTCTAAGAGGAAATAACAATATCTCAATGATGACTGGATTCTGGTTTTCCTTAGTTTTTGTGAGAGGAAGAAATGTGGCTTTGACAGCCCTCTCTTCTCTACCTGTGTTGAAGGCAACTGAGATACTCCCTTTGTGAGGCTGAAAAAGAGGTTACAAACAAGTGCCCTAATTCAAGTACAGATGTTTCCAGAGAGGATGTAAAGTTGGTTTCTAAAAATCGGTGTTGAGCAGCTTCAAAGGGAGTTTTCCCAGGAGCCACAGAAAATTTCAGCCTGCAGCAGGACCTCCAGCAAAATGCCTTTGGCCAGAACTGCTGGTGAGGCATCACTTCTCATCTTCCCCTTTTCCTGCAGCTCTGAGAGGAAAAGCCACATGACTGCATATCTGGAACATATACAATTGTATATGGAAACATTATTTATAGAGTATAATTATGTAAGTATCACTGTCTTTGGGCTGAGTTTAATACAGTATCATTCTTTCTGTAGTTGTCCTTACTAAGGGAATTAGCTGCTTCAATGATTTACACACTTGAGTAGGGATATTTGAGTTAAACCTTTGGTTACTAATGTTATGTTAGGAAAAACAGCCATGTTATAGCAAGGTATTTTGGTGAAGTTTCACTGGAATAAAAGACATTTTAGGAAAGAGGCCTTTGCTTCCATTTCCAACATCTCCCATCAGATATAAGCAAACAGAGTGACAAGTTATAGCTATTGACTCATGGCAGCACCCACAGACAGGTACAGCAAACAGTGATGTGCTTCTCAGAGCAAACACAGCTGCACGGTGTCATGCAATCTACCTGTCCTGCTCTTTCCTGTGCTCTTCCAGGAACACAATGGGAATTACCAAATTACAGACAATCTAGAATAAAATCTAGAGCCAATAATAGACTCTGTAAAATTAAGGCTGACCTCTTTCTTTATTTATTTTTTGAATCTACATCCATTTGTCAGAATTTTTCCTCCATGGTCTAATTACTGGCTGATTTGTGGCCAGGAGACAAACTTTGAAACCATTTTGCTTCAGCTCAGTAATTTCTCCCTCTGCAGTAGCTCTAAGTGTTGGCACTGCTTTCTTGTTTTCAGTTATTTCAGACTAAATATCTTATTACATCCATGATCTGATTCAATTCATACAACACAGGCTAGGGTCACAGGAAATGTTCAATGTGTCTTTTAATTCTGAGTGGCAATTCCAATCTAAACACTGTCTTTCTGTAAATTCCAAGCAAGCTGGAAGACACTATTATAGTAATATGAAAAATTAAAATTTGGTTTTAAGGGGGCACCGTTTCTGAAGTAGAATTCCTATTAGTGCCAAATTGTACACAAGTTACAATCTGTGTAGTTTTACTTATATTCCATGCTTTCTTTACAGTAAAAGGAAGTGAGCAGGCATGTCTGAGACAGTGCATCTGACCTAATTCAGACATTTAAAAAGTAATCAGGCCCCAACATCACTGCCTCTCTCTAATGACTCACAGCCAGCAAGTGTTGACAAAATACTGCCCAATTCAAAAATCCAATTTGTAGGATTTTGTCAATCCTACACAAAAGCTTTAGTTTAAAAAGTCAGTATATCAAGAGCTTATACCTACATGAAAATAAGAGCTTGATTGTGCTAATACAAGCTGCTGAGAGCAAAGGTAGAATGTGGGTGCAGAACCCAAGGAACAGGAACTGGTTGCTCTTGGCAGAACTGCTCCTGACTGCAAGGACATGACACTATTTTGCTTAGATACCATGAGTTGTGCTTTTCCATCCCTCCCTGCCTATTTGTTCAGAAGCACTGGTGCTGGGCCTAGCATCTTGGGCATAAATGCCATCAAACCCAACGTCTGTAATTATTTTTCACTGTCATGTGGCCTGTGAGACCAGAGATGATGAAATACCATGTGTCTGGTGTACTTTGCTATGAACAAATGCTTACATATCATGTGATTCTCCCTAAGAGAGAACTGGCTCACAACAAAATTGAAAGCAACAACTTCCTGATTCTTTGGTTCACTTCCAAAGCATCTAAAATTAGTCTGCAGATTGTCTTAATTTGCAGTAATCAGCCAATGTCAGCTGTGCATTGCAGGAGTGGGACATAATTCTGCCACTCCTTGTAATAAAACTGCCAGCACAGAGTTGAATTAGGAAGTTTTCTCCATAATCTCCCCTCTATTTTAAACAGGCTAATCTACACTAGCTCTTGCTCCAAATTTTGCCTTAGACTTTCTTTTCCAATCCAGATGTAAATTTTGAGGTCAGAAACTCATTAATTACACTGTCTCTCTTGGTTCACTGCAAGTCTGTGTGTCCATCAGTCCAAACACAATGCTCTGCCTTATAATTTGTGGATCAAAACATAAAATTCTGTGATGGGAGAAGTAAATACAATCTATGAAAATGTCAGAAAAAAAAAATAGCTGATTTACATTTTTGGGAAAAAAGGCAAGTTTTTAAGTTTAAGAATACTGTCAGTACTCCTAGAAAAAAAAAAAACAACTAAAAACAATAGGGAAAAGGTTGTTTAGGTTTCAAAATCCAGCAACACCTTACTGGGAGATTGTGTTGATCCCACCAACCCCAGTCATCATCTCTGGAGGTATTTAAAAGATGTGTAGGCGTGGCACACAGGGACATGGTTTAGTGATGGACTAGGCAGTGGTGGGTTAATGGCTGGACTCAATGTTCTCAGAGGTCTTTTCCAACCTAAACAATTCTATGGTTCTTTGATTCTGTGCTGCTCAACAAATTACCCAATCCACCCTCATACCAGATTATGAATTTTCAAGAGATAAGTTTTGGGGCCGATATGTGATATGGAGTAAAAAAACATATTCATTATTAATATTATTTTCCTCTTTCAATTGCCTGAAGATGTAACAAAGTATTTCAAAGAATTTCAAAGCATCTAATTTTCACAGCCAAGGTGGGGTAAAGTCTGTTCTGTGGTAGAGTGTTAAAGACTTTACAGAGTTAAGGGTTTTACCCAATCAGTACAAAATCAAATGTGTGCCAGATGTACTGATTGACCTCCTCCTTACAAAGTGATAATTCCCTCTTACAGTGAGATCCCTTTTGAGTTAGAGCCCAAGCCCCAGAGTGGAGGTGTCAATTTGCCCATTTTAGGGTTGTGTGTAGCTCACCCCACGCTTTGCCAAGGAGAAGCTCCCATGACCAGGGGCATGGAGACATCTGGGCAGGGGGTCGTAATAAGTGTTCCAGGGCTGAGCTTCATCACCCAGCATGTGAACTTCTTTTTTCTCTTCAGACAGCAACAGGTTTCTGCATAGAGCAGACCAAGCCTGGGAGTTCTTCCTATCACATGCAAATAAAAAAATTGAAACAAATGTGTTTGTTCAAAAAGGAGCTTTCATTTCAGATAACTGGCATTTTGTGCTGACAGTCGCCTTGGTGAAAAGCTCTTGGCAATGTCTAATCTACATAGAAAACTTTATTGAATGTTCTCTGCTTCTGGTGTGCATCTCATTCTGCCTCTTGCACACATGCACTTATAAAACATCAAGCTCAGAGGCCACAATCCCATTTGAGGCTTCTACAAGTAGTGAGTAAATGTAATGTTAATTGCCATGTACCCACAGTGTGTGTCATTCTCTGGCACAGAAATAGCATCCCTCCTTCTGAGTTCAAGGAGTTCAGGTTAAAACTTTGAGATTACAGATCACTTTTCCTGGAATTTTACATTCTTTTCTTAAAAACACCCTGAAAAGCTTATTCTGAGGCAGTGAACCAAGGTCAAACAGACTCTGTTTTCAGTCTGTTTGCGTATTTGCACAAGTTTAGAAAGCTCTTATCAGTTCATTTAAACAGGGTAAAGTAAAGAAAAACAAACCAGGGGGCAAAAAAAGGCAGAGAAAGTATGACACAGTGAAAGACACAATAGGTAAGTCAGACTTCTTGATTTGGGTCCTCTCCCCATATCTTTTATGTGCAGTTAAGTGCTCATCCTACAGTAGCTCAAATTCCCCCCAAGTCCTCTAGGAATCCTCCAAGTACCACAAAAATAATTGCATACTGGGGCCAAAGCAGTGTCATGACCTAGGTCTGCTTGTTTTTCCATCAGCAGAGTCCTTTGTCCAGCTCTTTCCTCTTCCTAGCTGTCAGTCTTCACAGACCTGGTAGGAATGTCATTGTTCTGAAAACCTCTCTCCCTGTTTCATTTGGTTGAAACAGGACAAGAAATGTAAAAGTCATTTGCTGAGGGGATGGGATGGGGACAGGTCAGCAAATTAAGTGATCATATGGGTTTTATTTTTTTTAGAAAGGCTGGTTTAAAACTCCAGGAAAAATTTAGACAGTGAGGAACATCCACAAAATAGGAAGAGAGAGAAATAGTACTAGGATTATTATTAGCATCACCAAAAAAGAGAGAGCTACTCAGTGTAAAGAATAGATATCAGTAATTAAACCTTCAGGGGTTTAGGAATTTTCAGAAAGCAATTTGCATTTTAAGTAACTCAGTACATCATGAAACCAATAATAGCCAATGTCTTTTTTATTTTTGATGTCAATGTTCTAAGGCAATATCAAGATTTTTTTTAATTACATTGTTTAATATCTTAATTTCAATTTAAATGCCCAGAGGAGTTATCAATTTAAAATGAAACCTGTTTCATTTAAAGATTATGTTCAGCTTTTCCTGATGGAGTGAGAGAACAGATGTTTTTAATTCTTTGTGCAGATCACCTAAAGTTATTTATCCTGCTGAAAATCAACTGAAACCATCAGATATCATTTGTAGTTCTCTGCAGTCTTGCACACACCACCAAAGAGACAATCTCAAGTTCTAGTTATCAAAAGATTTTCCAAAATCTCAGTGCATTTCAGCAGGCTGTCATGCTGTTGCCTTGTAAACAGCCATGTTTCCATGAAGCCTAGTAGCCAGTGATGGATTTATCCCATCAAACAAGGACTTCTGTGCAAGTCACCAACCCAAATTCCAGCTATATTAGCAGAGAGGAGAAGCCACTGTCAGGTTTTCATTCACCTTGTCCTACAGGAGACATCTAAAATAAAGTAAATCACCCCTATGATGTTTTATCCTAATGAGGACTGTTCTTTGCTGATTAGAAAGGATTCATGGGTGATTGTATAGGTCTACCCTGTGGACATCTAAAGGCAGGGAAGATGCTGCTGCCCAAGTTGCCTGCTTGTGCAGGGACTGGATTTGGCCTCACTGAGGAATACAAACATTGCTCTCAGTTTGTGCCACCGTGAACTCCAGTCCCTGCTTAAGAGCTCATGGCATTTCACAGCATGAAGGAAGGAATACTTTGGATTCATTAAAAAGGGAAGTCATCTACACTTCTGTGAGGCCTCTTATTTTTGGAGAATTGAGCCAGATTCCTCTTGATATCCCTCATTATAAAAAGACTCACTTTTAGTCTGGCATTCTTCACATAGATTAACTTCTACCCATATTTATTTGTGTATGTATTTTTTGCCTGTCTAGGAAACATTTTCTCATAGAGTAGATGGTAAAGCCTGCATGTGCTGGGAAGATTAAGGTGCAATTTGAATAGCACTTTTTGGTTCATATTTTAATTCCTAATTACCTTGCTTCATAGAGCTCCATCCTATCCACATTCTTGTTGCTCATGCAGAGCAATGAACAAACTGAATCTTCAAATATAATTTAAAGTTTCCTTCATTTAGGCTGTGATGCTGAAGTAAAGCTTCATCCCTAATTTAGTACTTACAAAGGCAAACCAGTATTATTTTGGGTTTTTTCGTCACTGTAACTGATTTTTCTCAGTTAAATTTCAGGTTTGATTAACCATTTGGATTCAAAGGGACAAGCAGAAGAAATTAATGTTTTTCTTTAGAAGATTGGGTAGAGAATAGAACTGGTTTAGATAGGATTGTAATCATAGGTCTTCCTTAGAAAGAAATTCCACTAACAGGGAATAAAAGCCAAAGAAAGAGATACTGAAGAGCAATTCCCTTATACATGAAGCCCCTAGGAGGCATGGCCCTCCCCCTCTTTGGGGAACAAAATTGCACTGAGAGAATACTTTTGGCAAACTAGAGCTGGGAGAAACTTCTCTTGAAATTTGGAATAGTTGCATCACAGTATTCTCTATATGAAGCTTGCACCCAGTGAAAAAATACCTATTTTGACCAAACCCCATTTATCCCCATTTTGCTTCTTTTTCTGTCCACTGAACAGTTCTAATCTGTCCCCTTATCCTCACTGCATGTTCTGTCACTTGTCAGGCAATACGCTTAGAAGTCTCCAGCCTTGCTTCAGTCCCCTGGCAGCAAGTCAACCAGTCAGCTGGCAAAGCTGGATAATTACTGCTTAACCCTAAAGAGCTTAAAGTTTGTTTGCATGGACCTGTGTCCTGGCAACACCAAAGCATTGAACCAGAGGGCAAATTTTCATTCCCCTGAACAATTTCTGTAAGGGAAGGAACACAG
The DNA here is from genome assembly GCF_001522545.3 of Parus major. NCBI lineage: Eukaryota > Metazoa > Chordata > Aves > Passeriformes > Paridae > Parus > Parus major. The sequence goes on along the minus strand of NC_031768.1, from coordinate 61,401,124 downwards.
GGGACTTTTAAACAGACACTAAATGGTGGTTACCAGGAAGGACTACCAGGGACTGAGATATGTGGACTATCTTCTGTGCTTGATTTGCTGTCATTATAGGGTAAAAGAGACCACTGGGCTTCATTCTTCCTTCCTTCCTTTATGCTTTTATGGAAAACTGCACATGGCTTTGCTGGCCTAAAGGTTTTTTTGGGAATTGCCTTTGTGGAAGTACTCAGAAGATCCGAAAAGTAGGCTGTGGTAGAGACAAGACAAACACAGACATCAGGTTACACATTCTAAGAAAAGCTGATGTTTTCTTTGTTTATTCAGTGCAATTTGCTCATGATAACTTCTGTCTTTTGAGTATCTCCTGATTGCTATTGTTGTTTTTCATGGCTGAAGCAGCTTGACTGGCTCCATCTGGAAGAAACACACAGGTCATAGGTCAGGATGATAAGGAATGTAATTAAGAACTGATCCACATTCATCACTGTTCCTCTTGGCTGGCTGCTCCATGACGTCCATGCACAGTGTGTAGGAGGCTACACTGGAGCACCACCAGCAGCTGCAGAACCTTTGTTCTTCACGTCACAGTCATGCCTGAAGTTAGGTGATCCTACAATCACAGAATAGAAGCCCTAAAGTACTTTCTTGCTCACTAAATCATCTTGGAAATGTTGGCAATCAGGTTATACAATCCTGTTCATGGTCTGAATGCAAAGCATTGAAATAATCTTCAGTACCTGACCTAAGTACCCTCATGTTTCAGTTGTGCTGCTTGTAGCCACGTAACTCCAGTAGCACTCGTGCAATTGCATTTGTATTGCAAACTGATAAGCACTGGGGTGATTCAAAGCTGTGTTAAACATGATGGGTGCAGGTAGAAAAGCAACAAGACACTCTGGATTCCAACGTGAGCATCACCAAAGTAATGAGGGGAGTTGCATCCTACCTCATTATTCAGCACTGCTCTGCAAAAGCGAACTTGAACTACCTTGGGACCAGATTTGCTGCTTGTTGACAAAAAAACCTGTGGTAGTCTTCTGAGGCAGCCTAATCTGTATGTCCAGAGAAAAACATACCACTTTGTCAGGGGGTTCTCAGCCCTATGGACCAGCCCTGCTGTGCCTGACCTCTCCAAACCACTTTGGATCACACAACTGGGTGACAAACCACTCCATGGTCTTTCCTGGAGAAGCACTGGCCCTGCTGTCAGCCAGGACAGATGGGAAGTATAAGCAGCCCTAAACTGGGATGAGAGAAATGTAGATATTCAGGGAGAGGTTTAAGAAATTTTTAAGCTTTGGGTTTGCGGTAGAAACATAAAAAGATCTTTGGAGGATTTTTTAAGACTGAAAGGCTGTGGTTTGGTGTGCATCCCTGAACCCTGAGCATTAGGTACCAGAAATATATTGTACCTAAGCCTCTTAATCCAAGTTTATTCTTGAACTATATACTACCTATGTCCTCTAAAATGTTGGATGGGCCACAAATCTGAGGAGACCAGAACTTATTATATGGCCACAAATGGCACCCAGCATCTTAGGGATCTGATTAATGATTTAGAGATGCTTTTTACTTGAAAATTTTATGTGGTTGTAACAATAGTTAATATGTGATATTCCAGTGCAAACTTCTTTTGCAGCAACAATGCCAATCGCAGCTTGCAATGTTACAGTGTTTATCCACTAACAGCACATTCCTTTTTTCTAATTCAGGTGGGGGTGTTTTTGAAAGATGTGTATAGGGCAGTTGTTGAATTTTTACGGATAAGCAGTTCCAAAACAAACAAAAAAAATATTTTGAAAATGTGCTAAGGGCAAGTCTGTTCTCTAGTAACTGACTTGCTCCCTTAAATCTGTCTAGCAAAATAGATGGCATCTTAATATTTTTTTGTTTACTTAACAAATCTTGCAATGCTGATGTAATCTTGTTTTATCCTCTTGGCTGGTTAAACTGTCGTGGCAGAAAGAAAAAACTGTAGTGCTTCCATTAATGATGCATGGGAAGGAGGGATAAGCACTTCCCTTGGAGAACCTCAGAGGACCTGTGTACTGAAGCTGGGACATGGATGGAATGTCGGTTCCTGATTCCACATTGTTGTGAAACCTGCCAAAAAGCCATTTCCCAGCCTCAGACATGAGTGTTCTGGGGAAGTGAGTCCAGCTGGATACTGGCCCTGATGAAAGGCCTGAGTTCTCATTTGTTTTTTCATCCTAACCGGCGACAAAGGACAAGGGACAAGGAGAGACTGGTGTGCTGGGTACAGTTCCAGATGGTCATTTCAGAGATCCTTTGGGTTTGCTTGGTCCATTTTCCCCCAAAAGGGAAGTAGCAATGGACATGAAAGATGAATGAAATCTGGTTTCCTGACATCAGGAGAGAGGTCTCCAGCCTGTACTGCCCTACAGTGCTCACAGCCAGACCTCCTTCTTTAAGTGCAATCACACAGGTCAGGTCTGGAATCTGCATTGGCCCAGATGTCAGTTGAGAGAAAGCCACTGGATGCCCAGGCATACAGACCTGGAAATGGCATTTGGACTTCAGCTGGGAAATGCAGTTGAGTCCTTTAGAAATTAGGCCTTTGTGCACTTTCAGAAGTTATTGAAATTCAAATATTCATTCTTCTCCTCGCCTGGGGAAAGGGCTCCTCAGGGAGGAAACTGGTCTCATTAGAGAGTTTCTCTACCTGAATATATGAAGTGCCAGCCTCTCCTGGCTGCTTGTCATTGTCCAAGGGAGCCTTTCTCCTCACATCCTTTCCATCTGCTACAAGGATGGTGCCCAGAAAAGCCTGGTGGCAGTGTCTAGAGCAAGCAGCTAAAGTGGGGCCCAGCTCTGCTGCTTATCCCCCTTCCTCCAAATGAAAACTTTACGCTTCTTTTACACTTCATCTTGCTGCAGCTCATCCACCCATACCATGGGACTTGATAGGAAAGAGCAAATCAAGATGTGATCCAGCTGTATCCCAATGTTCCTGGAGGGAGCTGCTCCTGTCTGATGGGGTTAAGTAACTTCAGGGCTAACATAAACCATTATGTTGTACCCAGTTACCTGGCAGCTGGAGTCCTACCATCCAGTCACACATTAGCTTTTGTACACATACTTTTAAAATTCAATTTAGTTTTACTTCTTTGTTTGCTTTTTTAATCTGCCCTATTAAATTATTTCATGAGCTGTGGGCTAAAAGTTTGTTTTGTCGTTAAAGTCCTCCTTCACATGAATAGAGTACCTTGAGTGATAGTAGACCTGATTTACAAATAGGAAAGGTGTGGGCATGGAGCAGTGACACAAGTCTGCCCTTTGGAAATGGAGTCAGTGGAATTCAGATCTATAAGGTGAACTTCTGAAAGTGATACACGCAGGAGTTTTTCAGGATTTCAGTGCTAAGGTGGTTCAATCCATTATCCAAGTCCTAGCCTTTATAGAAATTAATACGTAGAAGCAACATCTACATAACAAAGCAGTGCACCAAATGTTAATAACTCTTTTCTGAAGTTAGAAAACAAAGGAAAGACTGAACAGGCTGTACTTAAGGCATTGAACTTTTCCCCAGGAGGTATTATTACATTCCTGGCTGCACCTGAAACCCTCTGTGATTTTGATCAATGGATTTTCTAGTTTTGTCCCTGAATTAGATTTGAAAAGGAAGAGAGAGGAAATAGTTCACGGCAAGGATGTTTAACATTGTGGGATCTTAATGTTTTGGGTAACAAGAAATACTAACCCACTGATGGAAGATAAGTTACTTAACTTAGGGTGATTAAACTTCCTCCAAAAATCCCAAATCAGACATATTTCTTGGATAGTCGGGACCAGTTGGGATCCTTCTGTCTTTCTCAAAACAACAAAAGAGAGAACACCACTAACCACAAGTAAAGTTGTGGTGAACACAAAACTCTGTGACCTCCACTACTGAAAGAAGTGGAATTGACCGTCACTTGTACCCCTTGAACATTGGCCTAGGAGAGTTGTGTGCCCCAAGCTTGACCCTAAGACTTGTTTATACAGCAGCAGTGCTTATGCATGATGCCCAGACCAGAAGGAAGTGCAAAGAGAAGTGACATCTGAAATGGTAATTCTGTTTTGGTGCTTAATTACAGGTCTAGGCTAAGCACTCTACTGAAGAATGGGATTTACATATCAAAAGTTCTTCCTGAAGTTCTATTGTTATAACAAGTGGGTTTTGAATTATAGTAATTAAATAATTAGAATTAAGTCAGAGCCCTGATTTGGCCATTTTAATGACCAGGCCAGAGGCAAGATTCAATTGAAGAAATTTCACCCCATTTGTGAAATTTTCAAGATTACAGTATAGGAAAAGTAGGGGGTTGAAGAAAGAGAAGGGAAGGAATACTGTTGAACATGGTGTATAAATGTGCAGTAGTAATAAAAGAGAAAAAACAAGACAAACAAGTTAATTGGAACAAAAAAGATAGGTAATTAACTTTCAATACAAATCAAGAATTTGACATTAATTTTCTGTTCCATTGCTAAACTGTAAAGCATGATTTGTATCTATGACTCTAAGAAATTGATTTTACTTAGATTAAATGTTTTTGACATTAAAATTAGGACAAAATTATCATTTTGGCAAGGCTTCTTTATTCTTCCAGTTTCTCTCACAAAAGCAGAAGCTGCCCTGAATGGCAGTTTCCATCACATTTTTTAGAACCACCTTCATTTTTCCATTTGGAAGAGAAACTGACAGGGTGACTGATGAATTGTCACACGTCATGACTTGCACTTAGAGAAACATATGAAAAAGCTGTGAAGCGCAGTGTGAGCGATTTCCTAAGTGACAAAAAAGAACATTGAAACCTTGTGGTGATCCAAAGACTCCTGTCACTGGGAAAGATTAAGGGTTTCAGGAATATTTCAAATGAAACTGAGAACTCAAATTGTCCATGTCCAGTTTATAGCTCTAGCTTTTTTCCCCTGAGGAACTCATTTATTTTCCTTTCCCCATGTATTTCAAGAATTAATGGTTACACATCACTTTGGGGAAAACAAAACATGATCACTTCCTCAAGCAGACCCAGATTTGTTGCTTAATTGATTCATCTTCATTTCAAATTCTCAGTTTATTTTTTTATGTTGCTGTTTAATAAACATGACCATCTATTTCCCTTTTGTGTGGTGCTCTGTAAATCATCTTTAGAGCTGCTATATACAGATTAGTGTAGCATTTTAAGTGTATCAAGATCTATATATAGAATAGACTTCATAATGAACATATGGTATAATACTACAATGCTGCTAATGGCAATAAAATACATACAGAACATATAGTATGCTTTATTTTTAAAGCTATTAATTTCTGTATGGTTTAGTACAGTAGCATATAAGACACCTTCAATGTTAGATTCAGTGTGGGTTTGGGCATGTTTGTCTGCTCAGCTGGTCTTACATGGAATTTCTTAGACTTGTCCAAAATCTTCAGCCCCTATGACCTTAACAGAGAATAATACTTACGTCAACAAACAGCAACAATGCTCCCTTTAAAAACAAAATAAAAAAAAAAATACTCCATTCCTAGTAAGCACTGAGCATTTCCTCACAGGAAGTAAAAAGTGCATATCATTGTTATGCAGTGTCAAAAGCTAGACACATAATTAAACATCCTCTACATAAGGACACAGAATGGGAAAAGTGCCATTAAGGGTCAGGGAACAGAATCTGTTCTCTGGCAGTGAGTTAGAAAAGAACAGGGTAAGCAAATACAAAACTTCCTTTAAATATTATCCTAGGCTTTGAACATTCATAGCTCAGAGATTTCTCAGCAGGAGACCCTCATGAGCAATCTCAGTCGTGTGCTCTCCCTTGACTTGTTCATGCAAAGTTTTAGCACTTCCAGAACTTAAAATAGAAAGTTCTGAAAGTTGAATTGCAGGAGGAAAACTACTTTTTTTTGAACTCTTAGGATTAATTGTGTACATTGAAAAGAAAAAAAAAAGTCTTCTTCTGACAATTAATTTTGTAAATTCACATTTTGATAGCAATCATAAATAATATAACACTGCACTTGGCTTCTGATAAAATGGGATGCTTCTATCATCTGTAACATTCTTTCTAATACATATCCAAAAAGCAATTTCTTGATTTTATTTAACTTTTCAACAGCCCATAGAGTGACTCACAAATTATTTCCAATGTTTTTAAATTGTTTGCACCAAGTTATATAAATCCCACAAAACCTGACATATAAATCATTATCTCTTATAAGGTTACTGTATATGGTCCTTGCCAGAAAGATATATGAGAGCAATACTAAAGCATTTGCTTAAAATTAGCAATTACCTTGTCTTTCAATAACACAGTCACACAACTAAAGGCAATTTAGTGAAAAATGCTATACCTCATCAAATACATGCTAGCATAAATTTTACATTTTTAGTACAGGAAACTGATTTATTCATGAGGGTCAAAGGCAATGTCTGCTAAGATATCTGCTCCACAGAAAGCAGATGATGATAATGGATATGATACACTATCCTTAAATAGCATTCACTTTGTCTTACTTATTATTTATTGCTAGAGTCCAATAATAAAAAAATCAATCTACTTTAGCCTCACCATTACTGGATTCAGTGCAACCAATTTTGTTTCCTTTTGGAATTATAAATCAAGGTTGTGAGTTCATTTTCCTGATCCACACACTTCATATTTTTACACTCATCCTCAGTGAGTGACAAGTATGATTACATCAATGTCACCTTCTTTCAGATGCCTGAATAGATTGTGCAGTCAGCACTGGGTTGCATGACTGGGATCAACGCTTTGTAAGAACACTTTATTTACTCTTTTCTAGTATAATTAAAAGTAAATAAGCAAATCCTCAAAAGATTCCTTTAAGATTCTGTTTTCTTGGATATTTTTCCAAAAATGTGTTCAGGATGTGCATGCAAAATACAGTTATCCACAACACACCAATATATGTTGTTGTTGGTTTTTTTGCAAATTCAACCCTATGCATGTAGGCTTTTCCCAAATCCTTGAACTCTAGATTTTTCTTTCCTCAGGCATTTACAACAGAAATAGGCATTTCCAACAGCCTAAGGCGAAGTGTTATTTAGACTCCATAAACTCCTTGTGCCTGACCACTTGACCTCTGATCATCCAGGCTGCTGGTTAGCTGGCTTCCCACCAGACTTGGCCTGTGCCAACTAGAACAGTTCAAGGGTAGTGCACGTTAAACATCATTTCCAGTGGGCTCTATGGATAACCCTGCTCCAAGTCTGCTCTCTATAGACTCCCTCAGTGCTGTCTCAGCAGGTGTTGCACCCTCAAATGCTACATGCTTTCATTAAAGTGGCCTAATTTTGTTTGTTTTGGTTTTGTTTGTTCATTTTTAAACTGTGGAGGTGAAACTTTTGAACAAAAGGTAATAAACAGCCACTTTCAAATACAATGAGCTGGACCAAAAACCCACCAAACATAAGCAAGTTTGAAGTCCACAGGATGACAAACAGCACAGGGGAGATGTAGTGTTGATCGGCCAATCTGATCTTCAGGGGAATACAGCCCTAAATAATATGGACATGAGCTAGGCTATGCCTCCAGGCAGGGAGAGAGGCTGTGTCCTGGCCATCTACAGTTTAGCAGAGGCATAGCTAAACATGCCTCCAGTCTTCGTGTGAATGAGAGCCAGACTGAGCTGGATGCAAGCGATACTCTTACCACTTACAAAGTAAGTAGGTAGAGTGCATGGTTCTCTAATGGCAAAAGTGGTTCTGCTGACTGAAAAGATATTTGGATAGCTAAAAAATGTGATTAATTTCACAATTCTTGAATGAGGTCTCCTTTTAATATTAGTTTGCAAGGACAATGCTTCAAAGCTGCTTAGAAAGTGACAAATTTCTTCTGTTATTCTTCAGGTCAATTCAAGTTCAAGTCTGTATTAAACAACAAGATCTTATGTGAAGTCCCACCTGTCATCTAAAGTTATTTTGGAAGCTTACTGAAACCACTGAGCTCACAGCAGACAATGCTCTGTTCGGAATATTGAGGAACCTCCACCCTTCTGGGAATTCCCCGGTCCCAGAATGCTGTGCCTGTATTGCTCCTTCATTTATTGCTCCAGGCAAAGTTGAAATGAAAGGAAATGGACAATATAAAATCTTGCATGACATTATAACTAAATGTGTGACTTGTCAAAACCTTTGTTTAACAGGATAAGCACACTTAGCCAGATCCCATATGTGTGTTAATTATAGCAAGAAAGCAAACAAAATGTCAATAGTTAAAACAAATCCTACCAACAGGAAATGGTTATCAAGCTGTGATAAAATGTTTATCAGGAAATGTTTTTACACTATCCAAAACATTTCCTGTCTGTAACATTTTTTGTGGGAAAAAAGAATATCTCTGGTGCTAGAAATAGCATCTTTGTAAGGAATTGCTTACAATTTCTACAGTGCTTGTAGAAAATGGCTATAGTCATATACCTAGCTTCTGTCCTGTTTTCTTCTTCGTACATAGTATGATGTAACTCTGAAAGAAAACCATTTTCAGAAGTTAGATGGGCATCACTAAAGTTTGTACTTCACAGATTAAAAAATAATTCAAAGCAAATTTTTCATAGGTAATATCTAAGCAATGTTTTCACGGAGGTAGTGGAACCTTGATTCTTTGCTCATTGATAGTGAAACAATATTTCTATTAAAATATCTGGAAAAGATCAAAAGAGATTAACTAGGATGAAAAACAGTACTGTTGAAGGCATCAAAAGATGATACTCAAGGTGAAGAAGTGTCAGAGATTATCTGTTGAAATGCTTACTCAAAATAAAAATCAGGAAAAATTATATTTCCACAATCTTGACTTTTCAAAATTAGGAAAATTGATTTGTTGCAAACATTATGGGTAGTATCACAAAATCACAACAGAGCTGGCATCTGAATATAAGCAAATACTTGTCAGGATCAAGCTATAAGACATTACTGAATATAGAAGCATAATAGATGATTCTTCCTAGATTTGTTCTATCAGTCACATGACATCTAACTTCTAGTCTGTTATTCCATTCTTAAAATATTCCATCCTCCCAAAAAAGCACAGTGAATTTCAATGGCTTTTTAAAGGGAATTCAGACATTAAAACTGCTTGAATATTTGAAAAAGTTAGATTTTTGTGAAATATTTTTTTATTAATCAACACATATAAAAGACATTTTGCTTTGATTAAAAACTGTTCTTTGTTCCTATTTTAACTGCAGGTTCTATACCTCTTGATGTATATGTATTTTTTTTCCCATACATGGAAACAACAGTGGAACTAATTTCTTGTACAACGGAACTAATGATAGAATCCTAAAAGTGGGAAGGACTTCAACAGGTCATCCGATCAATTTTCATTTTCACCTGAATTAGGATCAACAAAAGTTACTTTAATTTTGATCTACAATCTCAAATCATGGAAACTACAACTTCACTGGGCAATTAGTTCCCAGCTTCCATATTACTACTGCGAGAGCAGTGTTTTCCCTGTTGCCAAAGATGAAATCTCCTTTGCTTCAATATTTTTTTCCTGATCATGCAGTGATTAAAAATTCTCCTTGTTCTTTGCAGTAGCATTTTCTCACAACCTGGCAATGTTTCTCTTCTGTCTAAAGATACTATTTTTGGACATCCCAGTATGAGGTTTACCTGTTTTACAATGATGTGATGCTACTGTACAAGCTAAAATTAGACTGCCTTGCAGTGCACCATCAGTCCTTCCTGGCTTCATGTCAAACAGAAATGGAATGAGCATCATCCTAATCATTAAATGAAATATTCAAAGGAACTAGAAACTGCTTGTAAGATGAGACAGGCACATATCAGAGTTATACAATCATGAATAATTTTGGGTTGGAAGGGACCTTTAAAGGTCATCTAGACTAACCTCCCTGCAATGAGCATTCCTTTCCATTCCAATTCCCTTCTGTTTATTGCTACTGTGTTCTAAATTTGGCATTACAGTTAGGAAAGAAGAAAAACAACCCAAGGACAGTTCAAATGAAAGGAAGAAAACGAGACAGGAGTTCAACAAATGGCATGTAAGGAAAGGCAGAAATAACTGTATCAGGTTTTTACTTGAAGGCATAAAAAATGGAGGCCACTTTCCACTTTCACTGTCAGAAAATTGCACACCATTTCTAGTTTGAACTCCTGAGGCTTTAATATATCTCCACTACTTCTTATTATGGTTTTTCTTTTCCATTAAATTAAAATACCACTCAGTACCTAATATTTTCTCATTGTAAGGAAGGTATAAACTGAAATTACCTTTAAACTCTTTCCAATAAGCTAAACAAATAATCCCTTTAGCTATGTCTTATTTTCAAACCATTGATCATTTTCATGCAGCCTGTCCTATTTTCAACATCTCTACCAAATGTATAGTAGCAGTATATGCAGCATCCTAATAGCTGGTCTAAAATACTAATTAGAGGATGCAAATTAACTTAAAATTACTGTTGATTCCTGTCTTGGCACATTCATGAATGAGATTAGCCTTTTTCACTTCTACATCCTCTGGCATTGAGCTGCTGTTCATTGAACTCAATCCTTTAGCTAAATGTTTCAGAATGCAGTTTCTCTCCTTGTAGATCCACATCAGTTGCTTCTAGATGTAGGGACTTCACTGTATCAAACTGGATTTTGTTTCAGAGGATCAAATACACCACCTGTTCCGCTGCTTCTAAGTGCAACCTTCAGCCTAAGTCAACCTACACAGCACTTCCATGAGTCAAATCGAGCATAACTTCTAGAAAAATATCCAATATTGTTTTAAAATATGAACTGGATAATCAATACACACAATTGTTTTAGGGGACAATTACTCTTTGCTTTACTGCCAGTTTAAATATTAATAGCATCCATTTCCACTGGGTTTTGCTCCCACTGCCTGCTTGGCTGAGATCACCAAGTATTTTATTATACCTATACACCCACCTGAGATCCAGCAAGGCCGGGCTGGATGGAGCTCTGAGCCACTTGGTCTAGTGGAAGACAGGCCTGCCCATGGTAGGGGGGTGGGAATTAGATGACCTTCAAGGTTCCTTCCAACCCAAACCATTCTGTGATTCTTTGCTTCTGTGCACGACAGGGAAGAGCACTAGCTGTCGGCAGAGTGCTGCAGGCACTTTGTGTATGATATAGGTGAAGAATGGGATGAAAGGCATGTGAAGCCCATAGACTGAGACTGCCATGCAACACAGCAAGTATGGAGAGCATACATGTATGGAACCTCTCTTCCTTTGGTAACTCTAAGGACAGGGGTTTTGCAACTTTAGGTACTTACACAAAACTCATTTTTGGACAGCCAAAGGCTTACATCTGAGTACATCAATCTTTAAAATGTCAAAACATCCTTATGAAGCTGTCATTCCCACAAGAAAAACTGAGACCTTCCCTAGGTCATAAAGGAATTTAATTTTTGATAGGAAGTCAATTCCTTAGCTCCAGAGCAAATTTCCTCCTTCCAAAGCAGTAAGGTTTCCACAGCAATAATGTAACTATACTATTGGGTATTATAGCAAGGGTCCCCGAGTATTTCCCACAACAAAATAGCAGGCAATTGTCACACTCAAAGTGAGACACAACCAGGCAAAATAGCCAGGTTGTTGCATTTAGGAAAACTTATCAAGTTTATCCTCTTTGAGGTCGCTTAATTTTAAATATAAGCTATAGGAGAGATAGAATACTTAATGTCCCCTCGCTTCCTTTTGGAAAAAAAAAATAAAAGATTGCAGATTGGAACAGCATAGGAATATCTGACATTCCCCTTTGACCATGTGTCTGTCGGTGTGTGGCTGACACGTGTGTTTTGGCCCAGACAACAGCCTGGAACGGGCTGCGCAGAGATGTGGTGGAGACACAGTCCCTGGAGGTGTTTAAGGAAAGCCTGGATGTGGCACTCAGTGCCCGGGTCCAGCTGTCACGGTGCTGCTGGGCCACAGGCTGGGCTCAGGACCCCAGAGGTCTTCTCCAAGTTAATGGATTCTGTGATTCGGGAAGGGTGGTGTCTCCCCCGGCGCCGTGCTCGCTCTGGGCACGGCCCTTCCCAAAGCAGCCATGTCACACCCGGGCCCAGGCCCCGTGAGGGCTCGGCCTCTCCCGCGGCTCTCCCCGGCACCGCGCGGGCCCTGCCCCGCCGGGCTCGGAGCACAGCGGCCCCAGCTCCGCATCCCGGCTCCCGCTGCAGTGGGTGGATCCCTGGGAGGTGCCAGCCGCTTCCCTCCCCTTCCCCTCGCCCTCCCGCCTCGGCGGTGAGGAGGCGCCCGAGCGCGGCAGCATCTTCCCTTGGCTGGCCGGAGCGGGGGAGGAGCCGCCGCCGCCTGCCGAGAAGGAAGGTGAGCTGCGGAGCACGGGGGTGGGAAGGGGAGGGAAGGGGGTTGGCTCCCCCCCTTCTCGGTGCTTCCCTGCCCGGGGCGGCCGGCGCTGGGGAGCGGGAATGGGGCTGGGCGCGGCCGTCCGTGCTGCGTGTGCTGGGCCGGGCAGGGGCTGCGCTCCCCGGGGCCTCGTTTCTCAGGCACTTGGTCTGTAAATGGCCGATAGCGGGGATGGCGGCGTGTCTGTCTGTCTGTCTGTGAGTCTGTCTGTGTGTGTATGTGCTCCGCTTCCGTCAGGAGCCTGTGTGGTGCCGGTGCGCGCTGCCCGCAGGTGCGCAGAGGTGTGATGGTGGTGGCGGCTCTACGGGCGAGCCGCTTCTGTTTTTAAGGAAAAGAAGAGATACTTTGGAAACCAAGCACCGTTTATTTATTGTGTGGGAGATGGGAGGATTTCATGGCGTTTCCTTGGGCAAGTGAGATTTCTAATATCAGGCACGGTCAGCAAAGAGGTTTTACTCAGGTTAGAATGGGGTAGGGTCTGTAGGGAGTGATGCTTGTGCACAATCAGAAATCATTTGGGCTGATGAACCGATCAGTACATGAAGGGAACTTACAGGAAAGATGGGGCAAGACTATTTGCAAGAGAATATAGTGGCAGGACAAGGGGGAGCAGTGTCAAATTGAAAGGGAGTACATTTAGATTAGATGTTAGGAAAAAAATCTTCACTGTGGTTGGTGAGGTACTGGAACAGGTTTCCCAGAGAACTGTGGATGTCCCATCCCATGAGGTGTTCAAGGCCGGGTTGGATGGTGCTCTGAGCAACCTGGTTTAGTGGAAGGTGCCCCTGCCCATGGCAAGGGTTGGAACAAAATTACTGTGATTTATGGTCCCTTCCAACCCAAAACATCCCATGATTCCCATTCCAACCCAAATCATTCTATGATTCCATGTTGGAGGATGTGAAAGCAAACACAGTAAAGGAAACATTTAGAAGCAGTCATGCTGCTCAGTGTTGATAGAAGAGATAATACTGTCCAGATATAGGAAATAAATGTGACAGAATTATGCAGGATGTGAATGATGTGATGGACTGTAAAGTAGCAGGAAGAGACTGTGTGGATAAAGAAAAAGAGTCAATCATTGCTTTGAGACAAGAAAATTATAAGAACTTTTGATGGTGTGTGCTGTAGACCACAGGAGTTGGATTTGTGTAAGAGCATCCCTTACTGAGAGATACTGTCAGGAATTGTGTCACAGATGGATTTCTTTCTTAGACTGTAGAATCCCAGGATGGTTTGGGTTAAAAGGGACCTTAAAGATCATCTAGCTCCAGGCCTCCTGTCATGGGCAGGAATGCCATTCACTAGACCACATTGCCCCTGGCCCCATCCAGTGGCCTTGAACACTGCCAGGGACGAGGCATCCAGAACTTTTCTCAGCAAACTGTTTATGCCCTCACCACCATCTGAGTAAAGAATTTCTTCCTAGGATCTGATCTGATTCTGCCCTCTTGTCATTTAAAGCCATTCCCTCTTGTCCAATCAATATCTGCCTGTGTAAAAAGTTACTCTCCCTCTTTCTTAAAAGTCCACTTTAAGTACTGAAAGGCCACAGGGAGGTCTCCCTGGAGCCTTTTCTTCTCCAGGCTGAACAACCAAGAGGTACAGATGATGGCATCATTTGGACATACAGTGATCCAGATAATCTTACATACAACTGCTGTCAGCTTGCCCAATAAACACAATTGCCTTCGACTTGCTCTCATGTAAAGGTAGTTCGTTAGTCAGCTCATGATCTTGGATCATATTTTTAATTAGATTAAATAGAGATAAAATGGGTGAGTAAACAGGTTTGAAATTCTTATTTTAGAAGGTCAAACTTGGAAAAATCAAGAGGATTAATTAGTGATGTTGTTTGTACAGCGGGCCCTAGAAAGTAAAGAAGGTAGAAAGCTGGTTTATGCCAAAGATAGAATCCATTTGGAATTTATTTTTAAACTGGGACAATATCCAAAAAAAATTTTAAAAAGCTCTATCAAAAACAACTTCTAACCACCAAAAAGGATTTTAGAAATATAGACCAGAAAAAGGATAGTTAAGCAAAGTGAAAATGAAGAGGTAAAATGCCAATTTGACAGTAAGAATTGGCAAAAGTAATTCTGAGTTAGGTATAGATAATTTTTTAAGCTTCTTTAATCATGTAAGTGAAAACAATAATAGAAATGAGACCACTGAGTGATAAAGTTCAGGTAAAATGGCCTTGGCATCATGATGCACATCATCTGTTGCAGTTTGGAGAATGCAGTGGGTAGACTTAATGTTAGATGGATGATCAACTTTGACCTCAAAAGAATAACATTTTGTCTCTTAATTATTTTTTGAGGCTTGAGAAACCTCTGTGTCATGTCTGAATTGAATGCTTTTGCCACTTAATGTCCAGTAGTTCCAGTATCAGAAGACTGAAACAGTACATTTGGGTATTTACCAATATCATTTATTGCTAGAGGTCTCATGCACATTCTGTTTACAGTTTTATCTCTCTCCTATAACATGCAGTATATTCATAGGCAGACAGTGTGGAGAGTATTAACAATCAAAATTCTTAGCTCCAGGTATATACTACCTGTTTGATGTATATGCCTAGGTAAAGTCTGGCTATGTCAGACTCCCACACTCAGGTACAATGCTACCATGTACATCGGAAGTTGGTACATGATTTATCCTGACCTGTTGGTGTTTAAGTTCTTAAAGCTCTAATATTTTATATATTATAATTCCTTAACCTTATTAAAAAAATAAAAAAGCTGTTTCTTTTGTATATTTACTGCATTATTCTGAATGGTTTAGTTCTGTTGCATGGTCAATATTTTTTTTTAAAGAAAGTTTTTATTCTTTTTCTTAAACTGGATCTTTGGATTAATTTTGTTTCCCTAAAGCTGGTTTCTTGACCTCTCATGTTGGAAGATAAAATGAAGATAAGTTATTAATTCTACCAAATCTGTTGTATGGTAAATGAAGTTTTATGTAGAATATAAAATAGGCAAGAGCCAACAATTGCATCATTTGTATTTTATTGTGTTTCTGTATGGATTACAGGAACTGAAGTGTATTTAGAGTTTGGGTAACAATTAAGCACAGAGAAAGAACTTTTCAAGTTAATTTTCTGAGAATCTTGGATTAGCCATATCAAAATTGTGAACAGATGCTTTTCTTAGCACCTCAGGTTAGATTTAGGTTACATTAGATTACATTAGGTTCGATTTTGATGCAGGAATGACATCTTGTTCCCAAGAGACTGTCTGACAAAATGTTTGATTATTTTAACACATCTCAAGGTCTAGAGATAATGCTCATTATGTTTTTTTTCTTTTACTGGAGAAGTAAACCAGTAATTATGTGAAAGTGACTCCAGCATCTTCCTATAACACTTTTCAGCACTTAAAGTAGTTCTTGCATTGTTTCCACGATCTGAAATACTTGTTTGCCTTCAAAAGGTATTTTTGCATGCATAGAAGGAATTGTAAATACTTTAAAATGAAAATGTGTTTTGATTGACATTTTCTTATCAGGGCTTTTCAGCTGCTGACTTTGACATTTCAGTAAGTCTACTGGAGGCTTAAGTTTTTAATAAACACTACTATTTTCTTGTCTTTGTGTTTATGTCTTTCATTTGCTTGTTATATAGCTTCTCTTTCTTTGTAGTTGCCAGCCACTTTCTTCAAATCTTCTGCTTTTTGAAGTCAAGTAGATAGATAGCCAAAGGTGTGGTATTATTTTTTCAGATTGTCTCTAGGGTTTGTAGAATGAGCAAATAATTTGGGATTATTTTTTTTGTTTTGTTTTGTTTCTGCTTTAAGTATTTTCCTTCTGGTGGGTGATGATGATTTTTTCCAGTTGCTTCCTCTCTTGTTGCTGGCTGGTCAACAGTCTACCATTCTACATCAGTGATGGTGGTAGACATTTCTAAAGGGGAAGAAGTAACTGGAATAGGAATGAGAAAAATGAAGAAACTTAATATGAACACTTGCTTACCATCACTTAGGATATGCATTGTGCATGTGAACCTCTGGAATCTTCAGTGGGGTCGTGCTAGAGGTCCATCCCTGGAGCCAGCAGGTGGAACTGGATGTCATGGCAAAAGAGAGGTGGTGTCTGACAAGAAGCTTTTTGCTCAAGTTTTGCCTCTGGAGATGGAGCCAATAAAGAGTTTCTTGGATCTAGCCTCTAAAGTCTGTGTTGATTGCTTGTGTAATGAATAGGAACACAGTGGAACTTGTGTCAGGAGCAAAGAATTCACTGTCTGGTGCCATGAAGCAAGAAAGGAAGAAGATTGTACTTGAGTTGGAGTTAGAAGTTTTTCAAAGAACTCACTGTTTGTCAAGGTCTGCAGTTTCTTAGTAATGGAAAATGCCACATGAGTGGAAGAATGAATGACAAGCTGAGTTCTGACAATTTATTGTCAGCACTGGATGCAGTACTGGCATTTCACTGTACATGAAGAAGGAAGGTAATTTTGAAAATAGTCTTCCTAGAAAGGAATGTGACCTGTTCAATAGGAGTACATGTTGGCAATATTGCAGATCTGATCATTCCTGCAAAATTCCTTGGACAAGTTAGCATCATGTAATGACTACTCTGGTAGGAAACTGCTGACAAATCAGGACTATCAGAGAAGGTTAAGTTCCTTTTCTAAAAGTCTCATCAAGTCCCTTTTCTCTGTGACTTTTTCTTTGTAATCTTTCTTAATCCTGTGGCTAGAATCCTTGGGGAAGAAGCTGCAGACAGACCTTTGAATCAGCAGATGAGATTCATAAATGCTCAAGTTAAGTGGGAGGAAATAATAAGTGGAGTTCTGAAAATTTTTGTTTGCTTGCCAAGTTCCTAGAGAGAGAATCTACGAGAATGTTTACATTCAGATGAGTCAGTGAACCTGTTTAAATATTAAGGGTTAAATGGTCTTGGACTGCTAATGAAGCTTGGCTACTAGAATTAGTATTTATGTTCCTTAACTCAATCTTACGTGTACTGCAGAAACATGTGTGTCTTACCCAAAGACCTATCGTGGCTGGACCAAAACGAGGGTCAAAACTTCCAGTTTCCAAGACCTAAATTCAGACTGCCAGAGTATGCTGTCCAGATTCTTAATTGAGCTTGGATTCCAGATAAGAGATTTGTGTAAATTTAATATAAATATTTTTGGATCAAAAGGCAGTACATGTCCTCAAGAAATGGATGTTTACAGTAATGATGTTTTTTCATTTGGATTTGCACTTCAGAATTTTTGTTGGGAAATACAGCTAGTGAAAATTATAAAAGGTTTTAATTAATGAAAAATACTTTTTGTCTACATTTTTACTTTCTAAAGTAAGTACTACATTCTTTTTAAATGTAGTGGCTAGCTATTTTAAAGTAATATTTTAGCAGCTGTGCACATATTACAAGATTTAGTAGACAAACAAACCTGGTGACTTGTCTGAAATAGATTGGATATGTTTTTCTCCTGTGCCTCATTTACTCAAATATGCAGGTTTTTGTCCTTTCATTTTTGATGAAAATATTATTTTTTCTTTTTGTGACTGCATTCACAATTGTTATTTTCCTGGAGGAAAAGTCGTGCAAGTAGGCAAATATGAATCATTGCTAATATTTTAAAGGTATATGGATAAGAATGGTTCTTAAGCAGGCTTAATTTTTTTCTGTCTTTATTTTCTGGGATCCCCAGGTGAATATATACTCTTAAATCAATTACAAGTTTTAAGAAAGAACAACTTTGCAGATACAGATATGTGGCACTTAGTATGTACTTTTATTAGGAGACATGAATTTGAATAAAAGAATAAACTAGCATAGTTTGAGTCATCCCATGTACTCCTATGGGGTTGCTCAAAAATGATGTGTCTGTTTGCAGAGCAAGCTGAAAATGGAATTGCAGGGTAATTTTCTCATGTATAAGATAGAGCGTGTTCTCACTTTTGAGTTGTGAGGGCATGTAACTGATCTTTGTTGTTGAAAAGTCAAGGCAGAATTGTTGGGAGTCTGAAAAGTAATGAAGTGGAGCACTTTTTATTCGTTAACTGAGTTGGTTATATCCTAATGTATCTTTATACTAACAAATCGACTGTTTTTAAGTGAAACTATGCTTTTGTCTGAACATCTGCAGTTGAAGTGAAATGCTGGAACCTGAAGAATCATGGGCATCAGTTTTGTATCAAATGGCTTGAGGAAGGAAATACAGAATTCTACATTTGCTTAAGCTAGAAAATTCAGTTAATAATTATTCCCTTGGGGTCTGAGTGTAGGCCAAGGATGGTCAAGAAGTGGGTAACATATGTCAGCATTGCTAGGGAGTGCTGGAAACTGATGCTGCTAAATATTGGATAGCCTTGATAATCAGTTTCACAGTAGGACTACTGGCATACTTGAAATTAAATGTTTCAGAACAATTCAGTAGTACAGGAAAAGACCTTAATTTGGGGGTTTGTTTCTACTTTAAATAGAGATAATATAGACAAAATCAACTGGCTGCATTCTTGTTGTTTGAATGAGTATGTTGAGGAAAATAAAAATTGCTTAACCACAAGAGCTCAGCGAGTTCCCACATTTCCATTAGGATGTAAAGCTTGGTAAATGGCTGTGTGTGCTTATTCAGGGCTCTGCCCAGCTGCACAGGCAGAACTGTCTGGTGCCATTTAGTTCTTAGCTGCTGCTCCAGCTTGGCATGGATATGTGGGTCCTGTATCATATCTGCCAGCACCCTTTTGGTGTCAGGGATCCCCAAGGTCATCTCAAAAACCAGTATGTGCTGATGTGGAGGCAACTGAGTCAGTCCTTTAGTCTGTTCTAGTTGAAGAGGAATATGGCTTAGCTTCCAGTTTCAGTTTGGTTGTGTGTTTGAGCCCTTAAGCTCAATGTGGACTTTCACACATGAGCTGAATTCTTCATTTAGTGTCTCAAAATAGGTGTAAAAAATACACTGTGTGTGTGTAGATTTGTGGGTTTTGTTGAAGTTGTGCATATTCAGTATAGACAAGCTGCAGCAGTTGTTCAGGTTTTTATTTATTTCAAGAAAATAATTTTATTTTGTTTATTCAGTAGATTACATGTTGAATCATTAACATTTATAATACTTAAATCATACTAATTTCATGTATTTTATGTAATTGGATTAGATCTTACAGCATGAAGACTTACATAAGAGACATTTTTAAAGTTAGTTAGTTAGTTTTATGCCTAACTTTATGCCTAAGTTTAAGTAGTTAGTTACATTTGATACTTGTTTTAATGTGTTATTATTCTAAAAATTAACTCAGTAAAATGGTAACTTGTTTTGTTGGATGTTATTCTGCCTGATGTCAGAATTTTACAGACATGTAATTTTATGTGAGAAGTAGACAGATTTTTAACTATGTCTGAACCAATGCACCTCAAAGAAAATTATGTGTACAACTTCCATCATTATTCAGCTTCAGAACCGCTTCTCACTTTTGTAGTTTTACTGAAAACAGAGTTGCATGGCTTTATGTTAGGAAATAATTTTGGGGTAGTAGAGTTGTGCATACTTGTGGAGAAACATCTGGTCTGAAAATCTGTTTCTGTTGATAATGTATGTCATAGAAATGATATAGGTAATTTACAGGGCTGACAATATTTTCTGAAGCAGAATGAATTTTTTAGCAGCTCTCAGTAAACCTGAAAAGACACAAATGTTTTTTTTACTTTGGTTTCAGAATGGAACTGGAATAAGTACAATTGAAAGCTTAAGCCAGAAATTGAATTCTCTGAGCAGTGTGCTTTTTCTTTGCTGAAAGCAATGTCTTAAATCATTATGTCAGAAAGGTTCTCAATTTATTTTTACTGCAATGAAAAGACATTGGAGTATGGTGCTCATAAAACATCTTTCTTTCCAATCACAATCTGATTAATTTTCCTATTTGTTTTTAAAAACTGTTTTGTCCAAGAGTTAGTATTTTAGGTAAGAATACGGAAGAGCAGAGTCTGCCTAACTGATCATTGTACAGTTGTGTATAAAAGCAAAACTGAGAGACCTTTGTGTTTCTTGTTTTCTCACCCCACAGAAGATAGTTCTGGCTTAATATTAAGTGCACAGGTTCAGAAAGTATTGTTGCAGCAATATGATATGATGATTTTAACCACAGTTCTCTCTCTGCAGGGGGACACAAGCACAAATCCCTATGGAGGATGAACCTCCTCCTCAAGGAGTCAGCGCCAAGGTCAGAGTGTCAATTTGTATTGGGAATTCTGCACTGCTCTGCTCAAAAGGTTCCATTTAGCAGTAGCTTAGTACATACAAGTACTTTTCAAGGTGGGCAGAAAACAAAAACTATAGGTAGAAGAAAAGATACCAGCTGAAGAAATCTTGCTTAAGTCATCCACAAAATATTAGAAGAACAATATATTCATATAACATCTGAGATTTATGTCTAAGTCTAATTTCATGACTTCATGATGTGCAATGTAATGAGGGAATTGATCACTTACAGGATATAAATATAGGTATGCTAAGAGTTGAAGGTGGTTTTCATATTTTTGAAACAAAATATAATGGGGAACTATGTGAGGGGAGAAAGTCTTGAAATGTGGAAGAATATCTCTTACTGATTTGATTGTAACTAATAATTCCAGAGACAGGATTTAGATTATCAGTTTTGTCTGATAAAGTTTAGGTTCTTTCTTTTTTTTTCTTTTTTTTTCTTTTTTTTTTCTTTAAAGATCAGTATCATAGGTATTTCCTTGGGTGCTCTTTATAAGAGTAGTTGAGGATTTTTTTCTTTGCTTTAATTTTCGTGTTAAGAAATGCTACATTTGGGGTTTTTTTTAAAGCTGCTAATTAGGAGGGTAGGACATGAGCGCTTTGTAGAATGAGGTTACAGAAAAAACAACTTTTCTATATAAGATGAATTGGTTCTGACCCACTGAGCACTTGGAATTTAGAGCCCACATTATAAAAAAACTGATACATAATTCCAATAAAGGAATCTTTAAAATTGAAGGACACCCTGACTGTCCTTTTGAATTTCAAGCTTCTTCAGTCTTGAGCAAAAGTGGGATGAAGTTTTGTTGATGCAATTGGAAGAATAGTCTGTGATGCTTTCAGTATTTATTATCATATATTAAGAGGGCCTAAAATTCTCTGTAGAATAAATGATAACCTCTTGACATAAAAGAAATTTTTTCTGCAAACAGCAGATGAACCAGGACTGGTACCATACGGATTCTGGTCCTCTGTCCCTGATAACCCTGCTACTTGTCACAGGGAGCAGTGTTTGCTAGGATTAGCTTGGACCTACTTGCTCACTGACTTATTTCATAACATAATGTCTGTTTGTCCAGCTGCCTGCTGCCAAGCTGATTGTGTCAGCAGAATCTTACTTCCCTTTCACTTGCAAATTTGGCTGAAGTTGGTCAGTTATTTGCTGCAAGGAGACAGGGAAAGAACTGGTGTGATCAAAACCGCAACTTTTTTTTTCTGTGGAGATGGCCAATCCTCCTTTCCCCTCCTCAGAAGTATATAATAAAGAAGTGTGTCATTAGCTGGTATTTGTCTAAAGAATTTAATTTAGGATTAATTTATGGTTTTTGTTTTGATTTTCTAATGTTGTGTATATTTCTGTTTATATTTTTTTCATAATCAGTGATACTATTTGAAAAAGCAATATTCTTATGGCTGATATAACATGTTTCAGATTCATACAGTGAAAATATGACCTCACCATTTAACCTCTTACATGGTACTTTTCTCCATGAATATAGATCCTTTATTTCTAGATCATGATATATTTTATATGTTTATTTAATGTCTACCTTTCAAATATTGTTGTAGAATTAAAATACTGGTTTGCAGCTGAAAAAGGAGATGGAAGTGTTTATCTAATTTTTTATTTTGCAAAGGCATATATATTTCTCTCTGTGAAGCTATTTGATAGCATTTTTTATAATACCAGGCCTTGGAGGCAACACTGTTGTCAGCCCTGAAGATGCTGGATGTTGGGAAATGGCCGATTTTTTCTCTCTGTTCCCCAGAAGAGATTAAGTTAATTCGTCAAGCCTGTGTATTTGGCAGTGCTGGTAATGAAGTGTTGTATGCAACAGAAAATGATGAGGTAATTGTCCAAGAATGTGTATGAATGTGTGTGATGTGTTTAATCAGTTTTGTATCAAGTTATTCTGAAGGCCAGTGGTATAATAATACACCTAGAGAAAGTTGCATGCAAAAATGTCTGATTGATTTGTTTGCTACTGAAACAATTTCAGTTTAAATTAAAGGCTTCCTCCCACAATCAGAGAACAAAGAGAAGATGGAGTTAGACATTTGTTGCAAGTGCATAGTGACAGGATGAGAAGCAGTGGGCACAAACTGCAAGATGGGAAGTTCTGATTCAGTACTAGGAAAAAATTGCCATAAGAGGGATTAAATCCTGAAGCAGTTGTGGGATTTGTTTTCCTTGGACATGTTTAAGAATCTTTTGGACATGGACTTGGTCAACTGATCTGTTCAGGTCTTTGTTGAGCATGAGGGCGGACTAGTTGACCTTTGGGGGAGGTTCTCCATTGCAACCTAGTTATGAGTCTGTGATTCTTTTATAACAGGTTTTTGTGCTTGGCATGAACTGCAGCGGCTGTCTGGGAACAGGAGACATGCAGAGCACTATAGAACCAAGGAGGTTAGATTCCCTGTGTGGCAAAAAGATAGCCTGCCTGAGTTATGGAAGTGGCCCTCATGTTGTTCTTGCTACGGAAGGTAAAGTATGGTCTGAATATTACTTTTTCAGAGAGTTAAATTCATCCAGCAGGTGTGAAAGGTCTGGGCTGGTAACATAAAAGAGAGAGCTGAGTACTCTGGGCTGTTAAGTCAAATGTATTTTAATTGGTAAATATGGCATGTCAGCTAGCTTGTTAATTTCAGAAGTTTTTCAAGTCCTACTTTGATCTTGTTACTGCTTTTGGAAGGGTTTTCTCTTTCACTTCTCAATTAAGTTTGAAACTTCTGATTGCTCTTGAAATGCATTAGTGGCTACATTAAGCCCCTGTGTTCTTGTGCCAGCACTGTCCTTCAGCTAAAATGCATCTTTTCCCTCCAGTACCTACTTTTGGATGTGCTTTAAAGACCTATTATGTTGCCTCCCAGCCTTCATGATTCCTGCACTGACACTCTATTATCTACATTGTGTTAGCGGCTTTTATGTTCATAATTAAGTACATTACTCTTGAGTAAAAATTACAAATATTGTGTTCCCAGTGAGGTTCTGTTAGAGCCTAATTGATGATATTCACACTTACCTGTCTCTGTTAATGAGAGGATATGTTTTTCAGTATTCCAGATTATGACTAAAAGTAGGTGAGGGGAATTGTGTTGTAAATGTATTCTTTTTCATTCAGTTGTGTTCCATCATTTTCTCTAGTCTTCATGCCAGACCATTCTGCATGCTTATTTTATGTATGCATCTGCATTCTTCTGAGCTTTGTTACTGGCAGATCCCACTGATGCACTTGTACTTCTTAACCTGATGATGGTGAAGTACTGCCAAAGAGCAGGGTCCAGAACTGACCCTTGATGGATTTTTACTCATAACTCCCTTTGCATTAATAGCTTTTCTTCAGCGCAGCCTTTTTTATCTTACCTTTTAGAGGGCTGCTGTATGTTACACAATTCCTGTGTTAATTATTGTCATTTCCACTTTGCTGTATGGTTCTGTGCCATGTGTTTCACATGTTTACTGAAATTTTTATTCACATGTTGGTGAACTGAGGAAGAGGTTGTTCATATTTGATAGGATAAAGTAATTAGGTTTGATCAGTTATTATAGAGAAGTATTGGTTTAGTGCACCGTATTTTGCCTTTTAATTCTGAGAGAACCCTTCTTGGGGAATATGCATATTGTAAGGGAATGAAAGCTTATTATTTGGATTTTCCAAAGTGGGAAACAATGCAAGGGTATAGACAAGGGATTCTGATTGATTGTCAGTAACAAAGAAATTGAAATGGGGACTCTGACTGTCATTTAATTAGTTTCTTTTCTGTATTACACCATCCCTTTTCTTGCAGCAGTTTGTTTTCCTTTACTATGATTATAGTGATACTATCCTTTTGGTCTTGTGGTCAACACTACATGAGCCAAATAGCATTGGTACATCCATGGGCTGAACAGCCCCATAGGTCATATATGTATTTATGCACTTAAATATGCATATCTGTTACTGAATTTGACTTTATAGTTTGTAATTTTATGTTGTGTACTCATTGGAAAAGTAGAGGTTTTTTCAACCAGCTTTTTACATTTTTCTTGTAGAAGGAGAAGTGTATACATGGGGTCATAACGCTTATAGTCAGCTGGGCAATGGTACAACAAATCATGGTTTTGTTCCCTGTCAAGTCTCTACTAACTTGGTGAACAAGAAAGTCATTGAGGTTGCCTGTGGCTCTCACCATTCTATGGTGTTAACATCTGATGGAGAGGTGAGTGCACTGAGAACCAATATCTGTTTTCTTTTAGTGAAGCTCACATATGTGAGAAACAGGAAAACACTCTGCACCTATAGCATTAGACCTTGCTTCTTGCAATCCTCACAGGGCTGATGTAACACAAAAATGTTTAAAAAAAAGTTGAAACTTGTGAGGGTGTAGCTGTTTTGAAGTGTGTGCAGAACACTGATTTTGTGCCATGTCTGGTTGTAATAACAAATTTTGCAGCCAGCTCCTTCCTATGCTATATTCTACTTTAAATGCTTAATGGCATTAAAGCTGATTTTAATGTAAATAACATTCACTGTAAAGAATTTTACCTGCCAAAGTAAAAAGTTTCCTGGAAAGTAGCAACAGATTCTTCCTGCATTAACTGCAGTCATCATGTTTCCTCTTGCCTTTGAGTGGAGGAACATAAAAGAATGGAATATATAAATATTAAGATAGGCATATTTTTGTTAGAAACAGTTCATTTGTAAACCTATGTGTCTTCCTAGGTCTGTAAAGCAATATATCCACTTTCATATAAAACATGAAATTTTTTATTTATATGGCTTTTTCATCTCTTGAATATATACTTTGAACTGTATATAATAAAGCCATCTTTGGTGACAATTCTTTTGGAACAGGTATACACATGGGGTTATAATAACTCGGGCCAGGTTGGATCTGGTTCAACAGCAAATCAGCCAATTCCTCGAAGAGTTACCAGCTGCCTACAAAATAAAATAGTTGTTAATATAGCTTGTGGACAGATGTGCTCTATGGCTGTGGTGGAAAATGGAGAGGTAAGAAATTTCAAGTGAATATTTGGACTGGATTTTACTTCATGTAATAACTTGGCATGTAGATAATTTCAAAGCTGGCAGTAATGAGCTATTATTCAGAAAGGAAGTTTACCTTTCCAGACTCCCTCAAGTCTATCTGCTTATAATGCTCATAAAAACCTTTGCTATTAAACAACTGCTGTCTTTAGCATTCATAGACAAGTAAATTATTGTCTGTACTAGAATCTGAAGTATTGTGTGTGAGGATGATCAGTGAATGTGAGAATAATCACTGAATGATATTTTAATTTTTAGTGCTCATATTCACACCTCTTAAGAGAAAATAAAAGTACATTGCATATATTTGTTGTACTGGAGTACCTCTTGAATCTGTCTTATACTTTTTTATCCTTTTTGCAAGGATACAAGGAGGTTGTGGAGTTATTGATTTTGTTCATATGAGCTGATGATATTGGGCAGTAGCTAGCATTTTGCTAGCTCTATTTCTCCAAACACTTGAGTTTAGAACTAAGTAGCTATTGACTGCAGTAAAACATACATCACTGAAATGATCAGAGTTCAGTATTTTCTCTTTTTCTTATGTTTGGCATAAAGCTTCCTACTCAAACTGTTGTGCACAGCTTCCATTATATACTTGTTCTAGTGTGTTTCCTGTTGGAAGATTTTGGAACGAGAAATCAACTCTTTGAAAAAGGGAAGTATGCTGGATTTACTCTGTGCTGGCAAGCAGCCATGTGAATCACTGATTTTCTGTTCTTCATATTAAAAATACTGTAGTCCTACATAATCTAACTCCTAAAAAGAATGAATATGGAAGTTAAGAATGCTACATGAGCACATAACTGGCATTTTAAAGAAAAACATGCATGTATGTGTTTATATAAGTAGGTATATGTGTGAATATGTTTGTGTTTACCTAAAACAAAAAAATAAAAGAAGTGAGAAGAAGCAGCAAAGAGCTAAAAGTCCCTGTCTCTGTTTCAAGGTCTATGTCTGGGGGTACAATGGGAATGGCCAGCTGGGGCTGGGCAGCAGCGGCAACCAGCCCACACCGTGCCGGATCGCAGCCCTGCAGGGCATTCGTGTGCAGCGGGTACGTCTGTGCTGCTCCACCCCAAACCCTCCGGGAACCTCTGCGAGAGTCCTATAGGCAGCAACTGAAGGAGACAGTCTTTATTTAAAGGGACATCAGAATAAAAAAGCATGTGTCCTAAAATGGACCTCTGTCAACAGGGGAGAAACTGTGGAGTTCAGTGGGAATTTTGCCATTGAATTCAGTGAGGTCAGGATTTTACTTAAAGAGGACTAGACTGTTAGAAATGTTTGTTTTGTTTTGTTCTTTTTTTCCTGTAAAAGTTCATTTTAAAAATACTGCTGTTATTTTAGTAAAAAGCAGAGTCTTTCTAGGATATTCCATTCTTCATTAATTTCTGCCTTTTTTGCGGGGCGGGGGGGGGGAATGCTGCAGTTTAGCATTTTGTCTGTCTTGCAGACTGAATTTCATTTTAGAACTGCACTCCAGCCACAGTGGCTTACTGGTGTTTGGAGTCTGAACAAATTGCCTCCCACTGCATTCGACTAACATGTGGTATGATTCCACAGTTAGTCTTGACCTTTGGAGATTATTGGACTTCTCCAAATAGTGGGGCTGCCACTGGTGTAACTAGCAAAGTGATAACTTCTTTTGGCTAATAAAAAATACTTAAAATGACTGCAGGACTGATATTGAAAGTTTTTTATTGATTCATGCAAAATAGAGGATACTGTCAGGAAAATGAACAAGCTGTTAGAAAACATTTGTTTTGTAACCTAGTGAAAATTTGCAAGAGCATTTTGAACTTTGGATCTTATTTACTGCATTTACTCAGGAAAGCTATGAATTTTTGAAGTCTTTTAGAAGAAACTCACTTAATGACATAATTTTACATTCAGTACCTAGGATGTAGACAGTAGCTTTGCTGGTAGCAACTGCTCCTGGATAGTAACATAATAAAGTATTGTGTTCCCTGTATTTATTCTTCTATTTAGAGAGTAAATGCTCCAGCAAGTTTGGCTTAGATTCTATTTCCATCCACTTCATTTGCTTGATATTGATTAATACAATGTTGTAGGTCTCCACTCAGTAAATAACTTGATAGTTTATTTCATTTAAAGTACATCACATGCTTCATGGGTGTCAGTGGAGTATATGTGTTTATGTTGTATCTTTGCAGATCATATGAAGATAGGTGAGCTAGTTATGAACAATGTAGATTGGGTTTTGGTAGCCTTCTGTACTAAGTTACGGTAACTCCTACAGAGCAGGACTGTTGCTGGTAGTATTGCCACCGTGTATCTGTCTGTATGTGGGGCATGTGCTGCATACCTGAAGTGGATTTTTTGAACAATCTGATGTGAGGAGGCAGCTCAGCAGGACCGAGGGGTTTCCACAAGAGGTTATGAGTTGACAAAGTTGTGTATCAACTGCCATCAATGTGGAGAGCTTTGTCTCTTCCCTCTCTTTCCTGGCTGATTGCTCTTGTTGCTTATCTTGTGTGGTTCTTAGACTGTACTGTGAGAATTTTCTTCCAGAGTTGCAAGTTTAGAGAATCACAGAATAGACTGGGTTGAAAGGGTCCCTAAAACCATCCAGTTCCTCCTCCTGTCATGGACAGAGATGCCTTTCACTAGGCTGGGTTGTTCAGGGCCCCAGTGAACCTGGCCTTGAACACTTGCAGGGATGGGGGGTTATCTCAGCAGAGGGTCCTCTGGGCACTAGAGCTGGCACTGGGAGGGGGCAGTTTTGTGTGGCTGTCAGTCAGGGCTGAGAGGATCAGACAGGGAGACCTTAGCTGTTTTTCCAGTGGTAAAGCTGTTTATATTGGAGCAGTTGTCCATGGAGCAAGGTCAATGTAAGACAGACAAACTTCATGTTTCTGCATATTGTTCAAATTTGTCATATAGCTTTCCTTCTTTCTTAGTTTCCAGTTGTTCTTTTTGCTCTGCTCTTGAGATTATCTGTCAGGGTTTCTCATTGGTAAATTTTTTTCCTCAAAGTCACCTCATCTACTTTCCTTCCATTTTTAATAAACTTACCTGTATTTGTAATTTTTACAATAGTCTAGAATTAATGGCTTTAATCCATAGCCTAAGATGCATCTATCTGTATTAACTTGCAATTACATAAAAATGAGATTTTTCTTCTTTTTATTATTCCTTATAGGTTGCCTGTGGCTATGCACATACATTAGTGCTAACAGATGAAGGTCAGATATTTGCCTGGGGAGCCAATTCATACGGCCAGTTAGGTACTGGGAATAAAAGTAACCAGTCTTACCCTACAACAGTTATTGTGGATAAGGACAGGTAATACTTACAGTCTTGCAATCAGACATTGGTTGACATACTCACAGAAGAACTACATAAAATGATGGTATTTTTAATCTATTTTTGGGGGGGAAGGAGCCTATAATTTTTTTGCAATGGTTCATCTGATAAAAGTGAAGAGAATTTTCACTGAAAGTGCTTGAATCTGCCTCATAACCATCCCTGTGAAAGAGAAACTGAATATTCTGAGCCTGAATATGCTATTTTCTGCTTTGGCTCACACTGTATTTCACAGGCCTTAATTGCAGTTTCCCTTCAGTGGTGTAGTTTCATTGCTTGAAATCAGCAATAAAAGCTTTATTATCTGTGAATATAAATTGTATTTTAATATGCTACTTTTGGCAAGAAGTGTACTCAGAAAAAGTGAAGGGTGGACATCTGCAATTTGTGTCATTTCTGCTATTAAATCTGGCTCAGAACCCAGGAGACAGAGAAAGGGAGGAGTTCTTTCTTGGTATTGCTGCCTAAAAATTAAGCTTTGATTTTTGCAAGTTAAATATTTTCCTCTAGCTCCTTTAGGGATATTTCTGTTGCTGTTGTAAAGCCATGCATGTGTATGGTAAGAAATCTTGATTTTGGGCTCCTGTTGTGAATAGGAAGGAATGTGAGATGTCCCTCTTAACTCTGTGTCTGAGTACATGAGTGTGAGGAAGTGGCATCGCTGCTCTGGTGATGAGACATGGCCTGATCTTAAACATTGCTATTTCTTTGTGTGTTTTTTGTACTTTGTGTATTTTTTGCTTCAGATGTTACTGATTTTCTTTTTTCCAAACACTTTAGCCACGGTTAAAATGTTACAATAATAATTTAATACAAGTTTTATTGTTGCATGCTGCCTTTGCCTTTTGTTGGTCAGAATATGAATTCTTGGTGTCAGTGAAAATATTACTTCACTAAAGCCTGCAAGATTTGTGCATACAGCTTTAAACAAGTTGTTTCCCTGCCATTATCCCCAGGCAGCTGAGAACACAAGTAAACAAGCAGACTGCAAAACAGTGGATTGTGTAATGCTGTACACAGTGGGAGTTTTGAAGTCCTAAATCAACCTTAGGATTAGAGACATAGCCTAGCTAAAAGACACTTAGAAACAGCTTTAAGTGTTGTTTGGTTCTAAATTTTAGTTTTCAAAATACAAATCCTTTAAACATAAGTAATAATAATTCTATGAGTAGGAAGAAGTATGTTTAGGTTTATAATTGTTACCAATAAGCAAACAGAAAAAAGACTTTCATTTTCTTCCTGTTATAAGCCAAAATGCAATTTTAATTTTTTTTTAGTGCCTCCTCATTTCCTTCCTCATCTTCTCCAAGTATTTGTTCTCTATGGCTTAATACAGCCACTCACCTCACTGCCCAGCACCACCAAGGACACTCAGAGATTTGAAACTCATCACAGCTTTGCTTGGGAGAGCTGAGGGGCCAGCAGAGCACGTACTGCAACAGATACAGGGCTCTGCTGCACCCCTGGCTGCTCGCTCCCAAGATGCTTTTCCAAAGAGAAACTTGGAGTGCATGCTGTTTGCAGAAACACTGCCAGCCCCTGTGGTTTTGCTGTGTGTGACCAGAAAGCATTCTTGCTTACAAGCATGCTTAAAAGTACATCTTGCACTAGAGAAAGACAGGAGGCAGTGGGCTTACTCACTGCATTTTGCTCTTAATGGCTGTGCCTTGCTTTTTTCCCCTTTTTGTTTGCTTGTAAATTCAGAGTTATCGAAATCGCCGCCTGCCACTCTGCGCACACGTCGGCGGCCAAGACCCAGAGTGGCCAGGTGTACATGTGGGGCCAGTGCCGGGGGCAGTCCGTGACCTTCCCCCACCTCACCCACTTTGCCTGCACTGACGATGTGTTCGCCTGCTTCGCCACCCCTGCTGTCATGTGGCGCCTGCTCTCCGTAGGTGAGCTGAAATATTTTTTTTATTCTGACACCTTCCAGGTAAAATCATCAGGTCATAAAGCTGTTTGTTGCGTCTCTTTGAAGCCTAAACGTTGTTTCTCACAAAAATTTACACTGGGAAGTATAGTCATAATGGCGTGTTGTTACATATGTGAGTGGTAATATGGAATAAAGAATTGCTAAAGCCTGATGGCAGTGTAAAATAAAAATAATAATAACAACAATAATAATAATAATAATAATAATAATAATAATAATAACAATAATAATAAAAAAAAACAACCCCTGTTTTATTGATGTGACTTATCTCTATCAGGCAATGTCTGAGGTTTGGGGAGTATTTTTTCTGTAGCCTCTGTATGTGACTGTCCAGTGGCTCTGGGTAGAAAAGCTGAGTTTGAATTTGGAGATTTGAGGAAGCCATGCAGAACATTTAGGAGCTCTGAAGCTTTCTTTGATGCCTTTAAGTAGAGTACTAAGAATTGAGGATCCAAATTTCCATGTTCTGAATTTGCCACAAGCACTCAGTCTCATCACAAGTGATCATGACGTGATCCTCTGAAGAGGTGAGTTGCTGGATCTCAGATGTTTGATTAGCATTAAGATCTGTCTTGATGGCCTTGATGAGAAAGAGTTAAGAATAAGAGATAAGAAAGAGCTCACTGGTACCAGAGATCTCATGCTTCAGCTACAGTTTAATCCGATAATGGTTTCTAATGAAATTACTGGGGTGTTGTTGGAGGTTTTTTTCTTGGTTTGTTTGGGTTCTTTTTGTTGTTGGGTTCTTTTGTTTGTTTGTTTTGGCTTCTTTTGGGTTTTGGGTTTTTGTTTGTTGTTGCCCTTCTTGGGGGGTTTGTGTATTTGTTTATTATGTGGTTTTGGGGGGGCAGGGCTTGGGGTTTTTTGACCTTGACTTCTTGGTCCCTTTGGAAATAGCACCACAACAACATTGTACCAAAGCATAAGGTGAAGCCTCATAGGAGGAAAAGGTTACTTTACTTTTAAACAAAACAAGTTTCATAGGCACTTTCGAAGCCACTTCTTCATATGTGCCAAGTATTCTCTCCAGCATCCTGGCACTATTCGGGAGGCCTGAGCAGGGCTGCTTGTGATGACACAGGATAAAGGATGCTGGCTGTCAGGCCCTTGTCTTGTCTCCTGGGTTGTTTTTAGTTGTGTGACTCTGCTGGTTTCAGTTGTGCCTTTTTGCACACTCCAGGAGCTGAGGGTGACTGGCCTCCTCATCCTGTCCCACCCTGGCAAGCTGTTAGGACTGACTCACTGTTATTTGTCATCTGATGTATGCATGGTGAGAATCCTCAGGCAGCTGTGTCCTGGGATCTTACATCTGCTGACCTACATGCCATGGACATCTGCCATGCTTACAGTCCTTCTCCGTGCTTTTTATTCTGGTGCTTCCACACCCAGGCATTCCCATTCTCTCCATATTTGTGGCAGTTCTAACATTTCTAATACAATTCTTAGAACTGACTGCTAAGGAGTTTTCTTGGCTTTGTGCCTCATCAGTGGGAGCTGCCTCTTCATTTCCTTCCTCAGGTTCCTTCTTCACTGCTGTAACAAATAAAAGCATCTGGTTTCCCTCTAAGAGTTTCAAAGCTGAACCCCACTATATTCAGTTTTCCTCTGATAGCTGTAGAAGTCAACTGCAGATGCGTCTTGGTGGACATCTGGATTGCCAGTTAACTTGGAAGAAGTGTTTCAGCTTTGCATTTGCTCAAATGCTTACTTGTTTAGCTAGGAGAGGTCTGAGTAAATAAACCACACACTGTACAAAATAAGAACTAATAAAGTATTTTACAGTATCATTGTTTCAGAAATATTTATTTTTACCATCACTATATTGGATTTCTTTTCCCTATCCATTTCACCAGTACCTACCCAAATTGTGTATACCTGACATTCTCTAAATGAAATGCAAAATTACTGTGCTAAACAAAGTGTAACAGTATCAAAGTGTATGTGTGTGTTAAGCTTTTTCTAGAGCTTGTGGAGAAAGTCTTTCCATTTCCAGCAGAATACTATTCTAATTTCTAGCTTGATAGGTTACAGGACCTAGCATTTTTGTAATTTTCTGTAGAGAACAACTAATTACTGACCCACAAAAACTCTGTAAACCCACAATGTGTATTTATATGGTAAGAAGATAAAATGTTGTCACAGTTAAGAATGAGATTTGGGGATGGAGTGGGTTGTTTATTTTTTTAGTAGTATTAAAGAAAACAGTTCTCTGAGGCTTATGTGATGGAGATTTGGATCAGTTGAGGAAGTAAAAATTTTGTATGCAGATAATGGATGACTTTTCAAAGATTCAAATAGATTACATTTGCTGTAATGTCTTCTCACGATAGCATTTCAGAAAATTTTATTATTTTTTTTATTGATCTTTTGAAGATCTTATAGTAACTAACAGTTTTAATTTGATATACTCAGTAATGGTTGATAGCATTTTCTATCATAGGGAGCAGTAAACTTCTGAGACTGTTAATGTTGTTTTTTTTCTGGCCTTGTATAGATGAGTTAGAGTGAAATTCACTGATTTCTTAATAGAGATATTTGTTTGGAGCAGGAAACTAGAAAGGACTGAAGAAAGCTGTCTTTTCTTTGCTTTTCTGGCCCATACAGAGCACATAGGCTTCTGGAGGATTTTACTAGCCTTAAGGAGATGTATTTATTCAGAGTGTTAATTGCTGACAGATACCCAGAATATTGTAGTGGGAGATATTTGTATTGCTTACTACTTTATTTAAGTCCTCTATTTATTCTAGAGCCTGATGACCATCTAACAGTAGCCCAGTCACTAAAGAAGGAATTTGACAACCCTGAAACAGCAGACCTGAAGTTCCTAGTGGATGGAAAATACATTCATGTTCATAAAGTTCTTCTCAAAATTAGGTAAGGAACAAACGTATAAATTGTATAAACTAAATAGTGTAGTGTAGTAGTACACTGTGCTGAGTCATCACTGCAAAAAGAATCTTGACTTATTCTTAAAAATTCCCTTTTCCCTGAGCCAGGGATTCATCTGCTGTTCTTCACTGTTACTCTCTTTGTAATTATCAAACATATTGCTCTACTACCTGCTTTTCCATCACTTCCCTCCATCTGACATTTATCCTCCTTTGTGCTCCTAAATGGCCTTGACCTTGATTTCCAATAACCTTTTTCTGCTGAGGACAAGACTGTCTTCCTTCTGCTATCTTCTCAGTAGTTAGAATCAGTTTTTTCCTTCTTTGTATGCTTGGTTTCCTCCACCAGAATGATTTGAGGGGATTTTGTTTATTCTTGACAGTCTTTCCTTCCACAGGACCCTTCAGTTGTTTCAGCAACTTCTGTAGGTGCTATCTCGATATTTTTTCCCCTTTTATGACAGATTTCTTGTTCCATGTGTTTAAAACACTCTTATCAGTGAGTTTTACTTTTAAGCTGGCATTTTTTTCTGTTTCTACAACTTTTTGCAAGTTAAGACCACTTTTTGGTGAGATTTGACATAAGCAGATCTACAGAATGATCTCATTGTTTTGTTGGGGTTTTTTTCTGCTCTCCTCTTACTACTCTGATTGCGTGTATTACTTTTGTCTTCCCTTTACTGGTTTCATTGCTTGTACATTACACTCGTGCCTATGGTCCAGCCTCTTCATTTGGAATGCCATGTATTCTCCATCAGATACCACACCAAATCTTGTGTATGCCCAAAATGTTCCTGAGGTTCCTTGCTCTAATAATCACACTTTATGTAGCTTTCCCTTATTTCCTTTTTCTTGCTCTACTTTTCTCAGATTATATGGCATTCTGTGAAGGAAATATGTCTAATTCTAAAATGGATTTACATGGTATTACCAAACTATGGAGGAATAATGAAGCATCAGGCACAGTCTGTAAAATTACTGTTTTCTTTACTGTCATGGTGCAACTGGATCAAAGTATTTAAAAAGGTGTTTTGCAGCATTTGGCCTCTTCTGGAGCCATTGTCATGAAAGCACTGCTGGTAAAAGTTCCTTTTCATTGTTTAGTCACTTTTTTGCTGCTCATGAGGACTTCTTTCCATCTTGTTCTATTCTTGAACTGGATCCCATTGTTGGTGGTTATTGGCTGGCAGTGGTGGAGAAATGTCAGGGAGCAGTCCAAGGCCAGCACTGCCTGCAGGAACAGAGACATCTCAGTGCTGGGATTTACCAGCACTGCATTCAGCCAGCCAGAACTGGGTGTCTGGGCTGTGTCTGCTGAGGGATACTGACAGGGAGAGACACTCCAAAGGATGAGTCACTCCAACATACTTTACAGACTGGAGGATGTGTGCTAACCAATTTCTATTGCCATTTACTTATTAATTTTTCAGGGATCAGTGTTTACCACCTTCTCTCTGACTTTTGTGTGGTGCCATTGGGGCATAGACCATTCTCAAGGTCTGATCCATGCTGGATGGATAATGGGCCTCTGGGAGGCAAAACAGTTTTGTCTGCCTCTCCCAATGCCAGAATGTGGTAAAAGATGTGGCAGAAGCTAGATAATGACTTTTATCTCTTTATGAATTTGACAAAAGATTACATTATTTTATTAAAATCCCCAAAATACTAAGATAAAAATTTCTTTCAGTAACCAGTAAAATGTGAAGAACTTAAAGTCATTAGTTACGTGATTATTTTTTATTTGGATTTAAGTGATACTGTCTTTATGTTGTAGTTTTGTCTCAGAGACAATAAAAAGAAACCATCCTACTTTTTACAGGAAAGTTTGAGTAAAAGAAGAGAAAATTCAGATGTGGGTGAGTTACAAATTAGTGTAGAACAAAGAAGAATGATTAAACTTAGGTTATAGGTTCTCCTAACAATGAGGTTAGGAGAAATTATCAGAAGTGGAGATGTTAATTTTTATCAACAAAAATTTTGAAAACAATGTGCATGTTAGGATGGGTTTTAGGGAACAGTAAGTTACAGTGCATTGTAACTGTAACAACTCTAACAATTCACTTACTGTGAACTGGAAGTTGCAGATTACAGCTGCCAAAGGCAGTGATTTGTCCTTGTTTGTATTTGTCACAAAATACTCAGACTTGTAAGAAAAAGATGAAAGATCTGAGAGTGTCTTCACTTTCAATAATTTAATCCTTGAATGTAATGATGAATGCTAAATTGTGCATGGACTCTGACACTGGAATAAATGATACCTAAAATTATTAATAATTTCCCTCTTCATTAGGAAATGCTGGAGAAATCAGGGTCAAATCTCAGAAATGCCTAAGTTAATTGTAAACTTTATCTGCTACAAGACAGGTAATAAAATTGATTGCTAATGTATAATATATTTTTTAAAATGGCATCAAAACCAGATGGATAATCCTTGTAGATATTGTAAGTAGAAATGAAGCCTGCCATAAAATATTAACAACAGAAATAAAATTCTGAATTATATATATCAGGCTTATAAGGCTTAAAGAAATGAACATGTTCAAAGCAAGAAATCATGTAGCTAGAGGTTCTGCTTCTGAATGTAGTCTGTTAGGACTGATCTATTTTTTTTACCAACTTCTTGCTGCAGCTCATCTTTCAAGCTTAACTCTTTACAGTGTACAATCTTTGTTCATGTTTTGTAGGTGTGAACATTTTCGCTCCATACTCAATAATGATGATGAAATTATAGAAATGAGTGAATTTTCTTATCCTGTTTACCGAGCCTTCCTGGAATATCTGTATACAGACAACATTAGGCTCCCTCCTGAAGATGCAATAGGTATTTGCCATAAATGGAATTACTCCAGATCATTGTTCTTGAAAAGTTTAAACTATGTGTCGTTATAGGGTAAGGAAAGTGGGGCTTGTTGATTTTAGTTTCCCTAGCACTTAAATCTCAAGTTTGGCAGGTGTCAGGAAGAAAGGATGCAGTAGCAGGAAATGAGCCCAAGGAGAATGCATGGTGAGCATGCAATGAGATCAAAGGTGAAAAGTTTTCAGAGAGAACTCATTGTTACTCTTATTAAGAACTTTCTTTTATTTAGAAGGGCACTAATGCCATCCTGAAACTTTACCTGCTTGAGCAGCTGTAGTGATTTTTGATCCTGAATGAAAAGGGAGCTCTTCCCTGCATGAATTTAAGAGGATGAAAGTCAGTAATTGGTGTCCAGAATGAGAACAAGAGAACAGAACACTTGCATAGTAATAAAATTATTCCTTTTATAAAAGGTCTGTAGGGGACCTTAAAAAATGCACACATCATCTAGGGAAAAAAACAGAGCAAGTCTTTGCCTAATTCAGCCTAAAACAAAAGGGCGATTGATTAATTTGAAAAGACACTAATATATTTTGCACCAGAATAGTTAAAGCTGTATAAATTTTCACAGGGCTGCTAGATTTGGCAACACTGTATAGAGAAAACAGACTGAAAAAACTTTGCCAGCAAACGATCAAACAAGGGATTTGTGAAGAGAATGCCATTGCTCTTCTTTCTGCCGCAGTCAAGTACAAAGCTCAGGTAAGAACTTCTTTTCAGGTAAGCAGTTGTTTTCTGAGAAATGAAGCTGCCTAATGTAAACATGACTGTATTTAACTGATGAGGCATGATTACTGTAATTTCCCTTTCTGACTTAACAAATGTTTGTTTTCCCCTTTTTAGGCTGTAAAAACCCCACAATTTAGTGTTTTCTTCCTGCCCTTTTGGCTTGCCTCTGGGAGTCAAATCTTAATCTGCTTCCTTCCTTGTCACATGGCATAGCAGGGGATAGCATGCAAATTTCTTATTGCCATTTACATCTCTGCCTTTGGATTTTGCCCTTTCACTCCCTAAGTTTTCCACCTGTTCATTTTGTCTGTTGGTGTCTGGTACAGTCATTCTGGTGCTTTTACAGGCAGTGGGAGAATTTACCGGTAAAATCCCTGCGTATTTACACTTGTGCTTTTATTAAAAAAAACCACTTTTGCAGTACTGTTTACAATGAATTATGCTGACATACAACAAATTACCTATTGTTAATAGTCCCCCCATATCCTGCCATCTGGTCTGCCCTTGGTTCTTGAATGAGTCACTAGCACTCAACCTGTTATCCATGCTTTTTTGGTAAACACTTTCAAAGATATTTTCTCATCTTCTTAGTGCTGTCATGATTGTGGAAATAACTGTGTGGTGGGTTTTATTATTCAAAAAATCTGCTTATGTATTTTAGATGCAGGGGACATTGCTATAAATACCTTTCAGGTATGGGAGGCAAGTAGAAGAGAGTGAAACTAACACTGAGTTAAAGAATTTGCGTTAGTGCTGAATGGAGACAGGAAGGTACAGGAGATTAATTTGTGTAGGACCTGCAAAGAGGAGGCTGGAAGTCAGTGAGTTCTGTTCACTGAAAGGGGATAACAAGAGGTTAGTAGATAGTAAGATCACAAGCTGCCAGGTATTTGTAACCCAGGTATGAGGAACAGAGGGCATACATGGCTAGGGCAAAGAGGAGTTGTGCTTTCACTTTTCTGGGCTGATACAAGCTCAGCATAGCAGGGAAAACTCTATATAACCCTTGAAGAGTTTATGGATCAATTCTGACTTCCTTGCTGCTGGCTCCAGCTCTAGGTACAGAGCTTTCAGCACAGCAAGTTGTTGCATAGGTCCCAAATAAAGAAGACTGAGCCAGTGCATGGAGAGAAGGATTGCCACTGTTGTGAGGAGTTTAAGAATTTGCTATGTGCAGTCCTGGTTGATGGCTTGTACCCTTCCAGTGCTGGAGAGCTGAGCATCCTCTTACAGTGAGACCAGGACAAGACAGAACCTTTTGTGCTATCTGGGAATCCCATTATACAATTCCTAGGTTTGTCATGAAATACACATGTATCCTAACATGCAGTTTGTGATCAGCAAGCATCATCACACTTTGCATTGTATTTTGCTTTAATTTGCAGCATGACTAGCATATCTGCTGTTTTTCACAGGACCACTCACAAATGCAGTGCAGGGAGGACAAGAAAGGAGTTATTGATGCTCTAGTAAATGCTGTTTGGGGCAATTTGATGGCTTCACCTGTTGGTAACTTTTCTAATGAATGTGTTGTAAATTCTAGTAAATGTGATGGGAGTTCTAGGTGGCTACTCCTGTTTTCTCAAAGGGGGTTTATTGAAAAGGTTGTATGAAGAAATTTCATCCTATCATTTGTGATCTCATCAAAAGGATCAGAAATGGGATTGATAATGGGAACAATCTGGTATGTGCTCTGCTAATTAAATTAGATTGAAAACAAAAGGATAATGTTAATAATTTTATCATTTATATTACAAATTACTCAAATTTGTTCCTAGGACTTGGAAGAATTTTGCTTCAGATTTTGCATAAACCATTTGACTGTTGTTACACAAACTCAAGGCTTTGCAGACATGGACCATGACCTTCTGAAAAACTTCATTAGCAAAGCCAGCAGAGTTGGAGCATTCCGAAATTGAGGCCTGATTACTACCAAGCTGAAGAGCACGTCCTTTTCCCTTCTGGAAATAATTTCCCTTCAGAGAGCTTCTCTGTGATCGCAAACAGTGGTTTGGAAGGAAAGTCTCGGTGTCCATCAGCTTAGGGAGTGTGTAGAAGTCCACTAACATGTAGGCTTTTTTGTAAGGATGGCTACAGTTTAGATGTGTGGTGATTGTTCATTGCCAACAGCCAGAATTTAACACAAAAATCTAATGTAGTAACTAACCTTTCCCACTCAAAGTCAAGCAAACTAGGCTTGTCATTATCTAGTCTGTCTTTTTTTTTTTTTTTTTTTTAACAGTGTGTGTTTGGATTTTATGGGACAGTGACCTGTTTGCTGCTAAAACTTTCATAGTGTACTTTTGTTTCAAAACTCAGTTAATATGGCTTTGTGGGCTTCTTTTTATAATCCAGTGAAGATACTTATTTTTCTGGACATATGGTAAAATAATGTAAGTCCTTTATGATGAGAGGCTTTCTGATTTGTAGGAGGATTTGTCTCACTTGGTGTTTATTTGGAGTTAATTTATGAGGTGCTTCAGCAGGATATTACAGTTTTGAGTTCCCAGCACTTGTCTCGTTGTTTAGCCAGAATGAAAAGGATCTCCCTTTCCAGTACACCGGGCATAGTCCCTGGCACCCCAATGGAAGCACTCACCAAGTTTGTCTGGATGTGAATTGTCAGACTGTGAGTTTTACTGCTAAGAAAATCACCTAGTTACAAATCCAAATAAGATTTCAAGGAAAGGAAGTTCTGCTTGAGGCTTATTTATTCCTGTCTTACTATATCTCCTCAGACAGATGAACTTCAGAAAAATTGAGAAAAAGGTGATTTTGAAGTGGTAACTTCAAATTAATTAAATTGTAAGAGTGAACTGACACTGTATTCCAGATGGTGATAAAGGTATCTTGCCTGTGTTTCAGATTCTCCTGTTGTCAGAGCTGTGAGGTGCCCACACCACTTACAGGGCTGTTCAGGAGAGAGGAGCTGCCCTTTGGACACACCTCTCTCCCAGCACTGGTCATTGGTGGCTAAGGTAGAGTAGGTGCTTCATTCCTAACTGGCTGAAGTGAATTAAGGTGAAAACCCCACCTCTGCTGCACAGTGGGAAGTTTGCCCCATTACAGAAGATGTGGAGCTCACGCAGCATTTACTTGAGTTTTCTAACAGGTAACTGTGAATTAACCCTGAGAATTTAAGTTTCTGACTGAGTGAAGTGACTTCAAGTGCCTTTTGCAGTATTTTACAAATGAGGAAGACAAAAAGCTGGATGACCAGGGTCAGTACACTAATTATATAAGTAGTCATGCAATGTTCCTGCAGGTCCCTGCTGTGCCACAGCATCCTTCAATGACCTTTTCTAATCCTCAAATGTGGTTCTAAGAACTTAGTTCCCTTATATTACCACATCTTCATGTCTAAGCTGGAAATAGCTGTTCATATTGGAGGCTCATTTCTCAAACAATCCTGTTCTTTAAGGAAAAGTAGGAGGAAAAAGAGCAGCAAATACTCAGAAAAGGAGTAGTGAGTTTCCCTTCACCTCAGGCCTTGTGGGTGTGAGTGGAAAGTGAAGCAGGCAGGTAGTAGAATTTACTTAGGAAGATGGTGATGAGAAAATATTTTAGAAACTGCTGTGGTAAATATTTACACATCTTTGGGACGTTTGCCTCAACCTCTCGCTAGGAATATGCTGGATCATCTACTGCTACCACGTACAGTCTGCCACCTCCTCAGTGATGACTACGACTTCCTTCAGCAGTGTTGACTCCATTCTTAGCAGCTGTGTCAGTATTTTGTAGTCAAACAGAAGTGGTCAAAACCTTTCCAATACATAATGCAGATTCATCAAAAACAGGACTTTGCTGGAGGAGATCAGTTTTGGTTTGTGTTGAAGCACTTGACACCAGCACAGACAGAGAACTAGTGTTATGATAGGGGGGCTCAGCTTTACTGCCACCCTTGTGTGCTCTAGCCCAGCACTGATCATACCAAAATGTGGACAAGGGATTCCATGTAAGCCAAGGCTGCATATCCCTGGTTAATATCCCTAAGATGCCAGATTCAGCTGCCGGCATTCCTTGAGGGTAGCAGTGCACGGAACGAGGGCGTAGGACCACATCCCAGCCTTGGGGCAGCAGCTGGCACCAGCCCCTGTCCCACCCACCCCGACGGCATCACACTGGCACACATCCAGTCTCACTGGGAAATGGAACCAGCAGAGCACCTCCACCCCTGGTACTGGCTTGTCAGCCCCAGCTTTCCTCAGGTGGGTACTATGAAAGTTCTCTCCACACATTTGTGTTGTTTTACTCAGAAGAATCAAACAGAAAACTATAAATGTGAAATGATGGGGGGGTTTTGAATCAATATCTCATCAGAAACCTCTGGTTCTCTGGGGATGCTACTGCATGGAATGATAGCACTGGAGAGGGACACCACTCTCCCCCGTTAGCTCAAATTCATAACAAAGTAGTTGAACAGAGATGGCAGCTGAAATGGCATGCTGCTTGCAGCAAGACATTTTTGGCTTAATAGAACCAAGCATCATTTTTATTTTTTCCAATTTACTTCCACCCTGCTCCTTACTTCCAATCAACCATACACATTAAAGCCTACTTGCAATTTCAGAATAAGTGACAAAGCCTGTAATTTTGAGAAAAAGCATCTCTGGACTGAATGAGGGTGATTCTAAAGGTCTGATGTGTCAGTGTTGGTTTTTATTCTGTATCATCTGACCTGGATGTGATAGTGTTACATTCATAGAAACATTTATTTTTTAAATTTTTTAATTTTTGTTGCATGTGTTAAAAAAAAATCTTTACTGGCTTAGGTGGTTAAATGTGGGTGCATGGATGTAAATGTGTGCTTGAAAACCAACCATGGGACATTTCAGAAAAAATTAGGAATGCATTTTACTGTTGTGAGATAGTCTGCAACAGCCTTGTGGTTGTGGATGTTGCAGGTTAAATACTTAATAAAGTATTATCCTGTTTAAGGATACCACAGACAAAAGGTATTCATTAAAAAGTAAAAATTTGATAAAGCAGAAACTTTGTCTGGGGTTTAAATAAAGAGCAATGTTCCACTTTCCAGAAAGGAATCTGGAAAGAAAAACAAATTACATGGGTAGGGTCATTTTAAGGTTCTCCTAAGTTACTGAAGCTAAAAGCCAGCACAGCATTGTCATCTAGTACCCACCAGTAGAGTTTTGTTACAATGCTTGGTAACTATGTAAACTGCTGTTTTAATATGACCTAAACACTTACCATGGGCTTTCCTTGTAAAACAAAGCATTTATTTGCCCCATAGAGACAGGATTCAGTGGCCACCACCTAATGCTGTAGAAAGTTTACAGCCTGAATATAAATTACTTTTTTTGTTTCTATACCAACTTACCTGGTTTAATAGACCATTAATAAAAATACGATAATATTTAAAACAATTTGAGTGGGATTTTTTTCCTTTCTTTTCAGTAACAATGAAGGAAGTTTGATGCTTGTAGACTGAAGAGACTGGGGAGGGGCAGGGAGTAAACTAGATAGTTATGAGAGTGCCATGAAGGCTATTTATTTATGTTCTTCAGGAAAACACTGTCACCAGGTAACACACTTGTAACCTGGAGAATTTCTTGAAGGATATTTCCACCTTTCAAAGAAATCAGTACCCTGGTGGCTTAATAAACTGTGATTAATAGAATAGTCCTCAGAACACTAATCACCGTTTCTTAAGCAAATGTATATTATGGCCAGCTTGTTACATTTTAAAATATTTCAGCTTGTACTGTGCTCTGGTATCACACAGCCATAATCCTCTCCAGCTGCTTCACATTTGATACAGGTGTCTTCCTGCAGCCACTCCTGTGCCTGAAGATGTGGCACATCTTCATCCCCTCTGGCTGTTCTGGTGCCTGTGAGGAACTTGCTGTTTAGTACAGCCCCTCTGCACAAACAAAGCCTCAGCACAAAGCTCTTCACTTGCAAGTCCATAGGAAGGGAGGAGGAAATAAGCTCCTATGACAAGTAAGAACAAACAGCATTGGGAAACAGTGGACAGCAGGAAGAGATTAAGGTATAAAATATCAAATGAAGAGGCTGGGAGTCAGCTCCTTCACCTTCA
Organism: Parus major; assembly: GCF_001522545.3. NCBI lineage: Eukaryota > Metazoa > Chordata > Aves > Passeriformes > Paridae > Parus > Parus major. The sequence goes on along the minus strand of NC_031768.1, from coordinate 61,357,726 downwards.
GATGGCTACACAGCCAAGCCAATAGATTCAATTCCTATAAGCACTAATGGACAGAAATGGGCCTTTAAAGTAAGCAATCTACCTGACCTCATCTTACACCCAGGGCTTCAGCTTTCTACAGAAATTGATGCTTGGTGTTAAGCACCTAAAATGGCCATCACATTTTTTTGCCCAGCTTCTGCTGTGATTCCAGATTTTCTTTTTTCCTGGAGTAGTTTCAATATTCCATTTTTAGTACAGGAAGGTCTCACTCTAAGAAAAGTTCTGTCAATCACAGTAAGATTTCCATATCTAATAAAAATCCATTAGTTTCAATACATATTTATTTGGATAGGTACCATATGAAATCACCTAATATAAGAAAATCACTGACTATAAATCCTTTAAAAGCTATTTTATTTATCTTGAAAGGCGAGAAACTGATTAGTTGTATAAAATAATGTACATTTGATGTAAAGCCTTCAGTCTGATTGAACAAAAAAAATACATTGTCACAGTAAAGAAAGAATTAATCTGTTTAGATACTGGACTCTGTATCATCCCTCTACCCAAAGGACTGCTGTAATAGAGCTTACAGTCAGTGCACCCCAATGTTAACATATATCCTGTCTGTAAAACTGCAAAAAAGTGAGAAAATAAACATAAGCTACTCTGGAAAGTTCTGTACATTTTTCAGTAAGAAAGTTGAAGCCATACTGAGTCTAAAAAAACCCCTCAATATTATCTTAATCATTATCAGTTTTTTCTGCTCGTAGAAGTTCTAGGGTTAGCTTTGAATCAACACAAGAATGGATCTTTTAAAAACTTCCTACTGTAAGTACTCCAGGATCAGCTAAACAATCTGTAAATAGGCTACCTGGAAGACATTGGTTTAAAATGTTTGTGTCATGAATAGCATGCTTTTCTACTGTACCTGTTCTTAATTTAAGTAGCTGCAAAAGCTAAATTTCCTAAAAATGGGTAATTTTAAAGCAAGACAATTAATTTGCTTATCTTTTAATCCACTGGAAATAAAACATGTGCTTCTGTTAACTGGCTATTTTAACAAAATTTTATTGTTGCCAGAAAAATTCTAGTATCTGAATGATTAACTTACAAATAGAAAAGATGGAAAAAGTATTGAATGGTTTTGTTTTGGTTTGGTTTTTTGCCAGTAGCAACCATTCACAAGTTGCCCAATTCACTGCCTTTTCAGTAAAGGCAGATGGGTTTTTTCAACGTGGGTTCACCACGTTCAGGTTTTTGCAGATGCTGCAGTAAGGCAAATGGGAGATGCCCTGGACTTTTAGAGACCAGGCTGCTCCTACCTGAAACCCAGCTGGAGACACTCAGCTTCCAGCTGTTTCTCAAGCTGTTTGGCTTGGCTACAATTAGGTGAAAATTTGAAGAAATCAAGAAAATTCTATATCATTAGGATTTTGAAATCTTGTGTGTAGCAGGTATGGTTTAGGTTTGTTGTTCTGTTTGGTTTTTTTCTTTTACTACTTGAGATTTCCCAAGATAAGAAAGGGCGTATTGATTACTCTGCATATGGGAAGAAGCTTCAGCTTCTGGGAAGATTCAATGTGGGATTTTGGGATGCATCTCTATAGGATTCATACTCCATGAAATTCAAACTGAGGGACAGTGTAACTGCCCTCCAAAAATGACATTGAGGTGAGAGCTGGGGAAACAAAACTACAAAATGCCAAGTGTTGGTTTCAGTAGTAAGGCTACGAAGTGAGTTCACTTTGAATTCACGTTGTACTCCTGAGGTGAGACCCCTTCTCTGTAAGGCCCCCAGCTGCTGTCCAGATTAATTTATTGGGAATTTGATGTGCTAATTATGAACAGAGACAAAAATCTTTGCAGTGACTGGCCCAAAATTTTCAAAATTTGCAAGTAATGAAAATCTAAAAATCAAATCTAAGAAACAAAATTAGTGCATTTCAAATCATTCTAGCTAACATTCCATCTTTAGATATAACAAATTCAATCCAACGAGACTGAACTGGCTTAAATCAGTAATGCTGCAACAGGAAATTCAGACACTTTCCAAGACTTTTAAAAAATCCTCAAAAATATATAAATTAAATTCAGTGGCTTACATTGTATATATGCTACATCATAAGGCAAAGTATCACAGAAAACACTTAACAATTTAAAAAGTACAAATGCTTTCAACTAGCAGTTTGGAATAAAAAGCAACTAAAAAGGCAACTCTATTAATGAAGGCTGTAAAACAAAAACAATCTTAAGAGGGCTGGGAGGTGCAGCCCCTGGTCCTGAGAATCTCACTTTTCTTCACTGGCTGAGGTATCATTTCCATCATTCAGCTTCTGCTTTTGCATTCTTGTTCGAGTAGATGCTGCAAGAAAACCCAACAAACAAAAAGAATGAAAGATTTTCATCATAATTACTTTGGACTGATTATTGGAAAAATTTGTGATGACACAAGGAATAGAAGCACATTATTCTGTTGTAAACAAACCAAATCCCTCATTATAGGATGAACACCTAATTTTGCACTGTTTCAGCCATTCTTGTTCAATCTTACACATCTTATGAAATTCTTTCCACCTGTTCATTCCAGTTCTCATTATCTCTGTCCCTCACTGTGTCCATTTCCATCCTCCAGGCGGGCAGATGGTCTGTGTGACATCGGGAATCTCGCCTTGTAGCCAGGCCTGCCCAGGAATGCCTTTTCCCCTCAGTGGCACACACCAACACCACTGGGCACGAGACTGAGCTCTCCTTCTTAAACTCTGCCATAAGTAAACACTGAAACATTTTCCCTGCTTTAAAATAAAGGACAGGTGCCTGGATCCACACTCACACCTATCTTGATAAGCAATTAAGATAAGCATTAAGAACATTAAGAGTTCTTAATGGGCCAATCTGCTCAGCTGCAGAGCTCTGATTCTCAGAGTGAGAATGCCTAGCCAGGTCAAATGTGCTCCTTCTCATGAGTAGAAAATACAACTGAGATGTGGGGCTGGGGCTGTTTTGCTTTTCATGAGCTAGATTTGAATTTCATTTCAAAACAGAAAAGTGATCCCCATAAGATCTGAAAGAAATGCTGACCCACAGTAGAAGAAAAAGCAGTCTCAGACATTTCTGTATAAGAGCAAAGCAAAAAAAAACCTATGCATGGTTTTCCTGTGTACATAAATTTCCATTTTGTAATCTCCATTTCCAAGATTATATGCAGCAAGTACAAAAACTAAGCAAATTACCCAAATCACATTGGTGTTGAACAATGTTTTCATCTGAGTGGGCCCCAACTCTCTTATCCAATGCACTCAGTGCTCTGCAGATTATAAGAAAAGTAATACTCACTCATTTCTGCAAGCTTTTGTTGGAATTTTGACTCCTGGGGTAGGTGTTTGCTACAGAAAGAAAGCACAAGGTTAAGTTAATAAAATTAACTTTTTACCTTCATAACCTAAACTTTAAATCAAGGAGGGGGGTCTCTTTTTGACATCAAAGCATGTAACTGAGGAGCTTCATGCTTCCATCTCTCATTCAATAGAGCTGCTAAAGCTCCCAAGTTAACACAAGATAGGATGAAGGTCCCGAGACCCAACATATGCAAGACCTCTGAAAAGCCCAGGACAATCTCTCACCTTCCATCTGCCTCATCCTGCCCCTCTATGTCAAAGCGCAGCCTCTTCAGTGGCTTCGGGGCAGCAGCACCTACTTCTGCACTGCGCTTCAGCTGGCACTCACTGTTGCACAACATCTGGTTTATTTTTTGAAACTTTTCAGAAGTCTGAAGTGACAAGAAAATAGGGAAAGAATTGCTAATAAATCCTGAAACCACTCCAACTTTCCACATTATCCGCAAAAAATTAGGAGTTCTAAAACTCTGGAATTTTAAGAGCCCTTATCTTGTGCCAAAGCAACTAAAATAAAATGCAACACATTTTGAAGGTGAAGTCTGCATATTTGGAAAGGAGCTAACAGAACTTCCCTACATTAAATTATACTATATTAAATCAGATACACTCATTGGCCTGCTCTAGGGATATGAGCAGGCTATCCCATTCCCCCAAAAGTTACATGCATTTAAGAACAGACATCAAAGATGCTAAAACTCACCCCAAATGATTCTCCAATTGACACCAAAATTCTGTCAAATGAAGAAGAGAAGTTTAAGCTCCATTTAACAATGACAGAAGCACTGACTAATTTGCAGAGGTTAGCTCAAGGCATTAACAAGGTCTCTTCTCCCTCTCTCTCTCTGTGCTAACAGTGCAAATCCATACTGTGCTTTACTGGGTTGAGACATTTCTCATTGAGCCAGTGAATGCTCAATCACCAAATGAACCAAATCACACAGATGAAAATGAAATTGTGGCTTTAAAGAGTCAGAGGCCCCCATGGTCTGTCCTGTATCAGGAAGACCCTTCAGTGCTGGGTACCCAATCATCCTCTCCTCTCTACCTTTAGGTGTTTGCTAATCAAAATCATGCAGGTCTTCAGCCTAGAATACACAGTAACATTCAAACTGTTGTGCACAGTGGGATTCACTTGATCCTAGTCTGAAAAGCCACTGGAAACTGGCACATTTACTGTCATCCTCATCTGCTAAGAACTAGTAACCAACACTTGGAAATGTTCTGCTTAGCCAGCTAAACAAACATTTTGTTGCAAAAAAAAGTATTTTCCCTTTAAAGAAGCTTACAAAGCTCATCTGTGCTTTTCAGGAGTGTGATGCAGGGTCAAAGCCAACAACATTTAAGCAACAAGCTAAGGAAACTCCTCTCTGGTGGGGGGTAAAAAAAAAGAAAAAAGAGAAAAAAGCCAACAAAAAATCTCCTTGAGCACAACAGAAAAGCATTGAATGATGATAAAGATTCCAAATACAGGGCAAAAACTATTAACTGGAAAGTATATGATAGCCACAGACTACTGACAAACTTGACTGTGCAGTTTTCCAATTTGATTCCACTAAAATCCCCCAGGTGCCTTAAAAAAGAAATGCTTGTCAACAACGTACCTAGACCTTGGAGTCATCTTTGTGGGTGACTGAAACCCATCAGAGAATTTGTATGGGCTCTTCAGAGGTGAGATGTAGATGTTATTGCCAGCAGGGACACGCCGAGGAGAGTTGGAAAACTGATAAGGACTGCGAGGAATGTGTGGGATAGGTGACAGAGTGGGAGGCTATAAAAATAATAAAATAATAAAATAATCATAAGGTTTTATTGCCTATATATTTCTAGTCTGTTGAATAGTGAACAGAGCTAATGGCTTACCCTGCTGGAAGCATACTGCAAAATATTTGTTTTCAGCTTCTGCATAAACACTAAGTTGTAAAAGACTATGATGGAGTCATATTGTTCTTCCCGGATAAGAACACGTTTGAAAGTCTGCATAGGGTGAGAAAAAAGTCATACACAAATTTTTATTTTTTATTTTTTTTAAAAAAAAGGGAATGAAAATTTTATATTTGACAAACTCATAAAGTCTCTTAAAGTCTGTCTTAGATTAAGAGCTAGGATGGCACATGGGTTGTATGCAAGCCATTGTAACTTCTCTAAACTGCTGGGGATTTTTCCAAATATGCTTGAACACCAGTACAAGCACCTACTTCATTAACTGGCAGCCCCTTGGTGTGAACACAGTTCTAACATTTTCCAAATTTAAGAACTATTTGCTTTCACACACACGGGTCAAAAGGTCTAGACTACTGTGCATGCCTTGGAAGGCTAAAAAACTCATTACAGACCTGATGGGGATAAAATAGTTCTATCAGCTTGGAGACAAAAGTCTGGAGTTTAACCAAGATCCACAAATACACTACAAAAAATTCTGCCACTGAGAGGATGCTACAGTTCCATTAACTGGTGAGGGTTTTTCTATTGATTTCATTAGTGTGCTGTGCAAAAATTTCAGTACATTAAAGCTCCTGTGAAGAAAGGAACTTCTTCATGTTAGAATTAAGCCTGCAACTTTAATACATACACAGCTGTTTGATACAGAGCCATACATCTCTATTTGCTATCAAACTGTGTTTCTGTTGAAACCCTCTGTAGAAAGTCATCTGCTTCTCTTCCCTCAATGCTCCATGGAAGTTAGACAACTCAAAAACAAACTTGTGTTGTTTTTGAAAATCCTGTTAGCTCTAGACATAAATTTTTCATCTAGACTCTTAACTAGAAACAACTCATTCATAAACCATTATTACATATCTTTCAAAAGCTGGAATGAAATTTGCTTTCTGAGGGGAGTTACCAAACTATTTATGCAAGAAGTTTAAAAGAGATACTTGGTATTACAGTCAGCTTTCTCCTCCACAAAATAGAGATGCAGTGAAGCAGGAGTTTTCTTTTGTATGTTAAAGTGTAGTTTATTTTGATTTCAAGGGAAAATAATTATTTTTTAAGATTTTTATGGAGGAATAACATTAAAGAAATTCCATACCTCTTGATTTGTGTTGCAAAGCTCCTTGTATGCTGAAACTATTATTTTAAATCGAAGATCTACATTCTTTACTTTGCATATGCCATACATGGAACACATCATGATCTATTAAAGAAACAAGACAAGATAACTGAAAATGCAGCAAATTAATCCAGCTCTTCCATTTCAAATTAAGAAATAAGCTTTCTATTACTGATTGTGTTCTATAAACTAGCAGGCAACTGTACTTCATAAAGACTTCCAGAACATCAGCCAACATACTGCTACCTCCATTTCTATGTGACAAACAACTCGCTGGAGCTGATAGTACCTACTCAAATTCACACCCCATGCTGCAATTTTAGGGCAGAATAACAAAAACTTTATCAGCCATGCATGTTGTCTTCCCAAAGAAAATCACTGCACTTTCATGCAAATTATTAGAAATTTTGGTCTTTGTTATTTTGAAAATAGCTGAAAATGCCAATGCTTAAACTGAGATGACGGACTTCAGTCTAAACTAAGTCATCCTTTCAGTGACCAATAGATTAATAAAAACCTCAGAGTACAATTTCTAATGGTGAAAGAACATACAAGGAACATTTTGTTCAGGAGAGTCTTTTTTAAACTTTTAAAAATGCTTTTGTCCATGTTACCTGGTCCAGGTGCCTGTCTCTCATTAGCTCATACTCATTTTGCAGCGTGTGCTGGAAGAGGGTCCAGATCAAGGGTTCCAGGTCAGGATGTTCAGAGAGAAGGTGAAGGAACAAGGTGTGGAGTCGACGATAGGCCAGTAGATACACTTCAGAAACAAAGAAAAACAAACTGAAATTGTTGTAACAGGAATACACAAACTGAAAGGAATGTAATGCAGGAGGAACAGCATTGTACTGTTAACTGTCTCCAAGAAAAAAAAAATTACCAGACATTAAGTGAAGGTAGTGAAAGCCAGGCTCAAAATAAACAGAAAAGGTTTTCACACAAGAGACAGTGGACACATGAAAGCCACACCAAACAATGCTGCACACTTGTGTCTATGTCAATTCAAAAAGAGCCTGAACGAGCACCTGGAATGTGAATCTGCTGAGAGTTACTAAGCAGATACAGCACAAAAAGTTCAGAAACCCCCCAAGCTGGACAAAGAACAAGCCTGGAAAAGCACCAGCCATGTCTGCCCAGTTGTTCAACTTCACATGATATCTCTTTATGGTCACTGCTGGGAAAAGGATGCTACCACAGAAGAACCTCTGAGCCCATATAGACATTCTTGCAGCCAGGATAGGGAAGTTTTCTGTTTGAGCTCCTGGAGTGCAGAGTGCACGCAGTAACCACCTGCTGGCACCATTTTTCCCTTTCTTCCAAAGGTTTGCACGCTGTGCACTACAGATTCTACAACAAACTTTTCAGAAATGCTGAGTGCCAAAACCCGAAAAGGATAAAAAGCAAAAGATAACTTTGCAAAGTCGGTACATGTGGAAGGAACAAACCTTTCTTGTAGAACAGAGAAAGGGAGGTAGATTTCTGCGGTTTCTGTGTTTGGGGGGTCACAGCAGGTTGAACATCTGGAGTGGAAGTAGCACTTAGAGGAGGTCCAGATGCCTTCTTCTTAGGAGATTTCACAGGAGAAAGATAGCTGGAGGTTCAACATATATTAAGCATTTAATATCACAGGATGAAGGAACAATTTTATATGAATAATGCTTGCAGGAACTCTTCCCTCTTCCCCATTAGAAGAAATAAATTGGTATTGTGTCCTGCTATCCCCAACACCTGGTACAGGGACTTACTTATTCCTAGGCAAGTAATGTAACAGTTTACAATTACAAATTTGATAGAGCTGGGGAAAAATGTTTCAGCATTTGATTTAATTTTTTATGTATAATAAATATCTGCACATACAATGCTTTGACAAAACTTAAGTACCAAGCCTAAGAAGTAGGAAAACAGAACACAGGTGGATTTGAATATTAAGGGTGATATCAACTTCACATTTTCCTAGACCTCAGGCATTCACTTACAGGTCTGCAGCAGTGTGGTTATGCTGGAGAGGCATATTGAGAGAAGAAGTGGGTTCAGGCTGATCAGTTTGACCTTCTCGCTCTTTTGACTGCTTGATAAGATCAAACAGAGGCGACCCCTGGAACAATTATAGGAATCCTGCATTACACTAAGAACAGACAACAACTCTGAATGAATTTTGTTTCTTCTCTAAAGCCAGCCACCAAAATGTGAACCTTGACAGAAGATTAAAGCTTTGAAATACTTCAGAACACTCACTTGCAGCACTTTGCAAGATAAATTTTAAGCATTTAACTTTGAGCTATTAAATACATCAAACGCTTTTTTCCCTGTTTCAACAGCAGTCCATTAGATATAGGTTAACTGCAGATTTGAGACAGTTATATTAGTTGTATTCTAGAAGCCTTACTACTTCCTATTAAGGCTATTTCTGGAGAGTAATCAATACAAGAAAACACATAAAAGGTCACATTTCAAAAAACACAGAATAATACGAACAAAAAATACTCCCAATGCCCCCCAAAAATTCAAAACCAAACCAATCAACCAAAACCCAAAAAACTCCATCAACTACAGCTAAAGAATACCTCAGCCCATTGGTGACTGAAAGTTACTGCTGTACCTACTGTTAATCCATTTCTGCTACATCTACCCAATATTTTACATTTGATAGTGTATAAACCACAGTCACTTATCTGCACTGGGGACTATTTAGTGTCTGCAGTATCATGTTCCAGAGCCACCTCTGGAAAGAGTTAGAGTGACTCTGAATACACTAAAAGTCTCTGCCCTCATGGCCCAAAGCAAACCCTGTTTTGATTTGAGACTATCTATCAGTACTTGAACCAAGTCTTCTGGAATACATCTGAAACTAAGAGCTCAAGGTAGGAGGTGATGCAGAGAATGCAAGTGGAATGGAGGAGGTTCTGGCTGAAACCACATCAGTGCTTCTGCTGATGTTGGTAATAAACAGCAGTCCTGCAGAAGCAAAATCTCAGCCTGCTAGCGTGTCACACACAGTGTACAATTATGCTGAGACAGCAGAACCACATGGGAAAGTATCTTTACACCATATTCATAAATAAATTTGAAAGCACAGGGTTGATCGCTTGTGTTTGTTTTATTTTCTTTGAACAGGAGACTCATCTTTGAGTGCAATATTGCCTCTCAGCAGTGCAGCATCAGAACTCCTGAAGCAACAGAGGAACATTTGAGTAGCAAATATGTGCCTTCTTGAGAGTGGGAGGTGAGGGAAGCAGTATCCATAAGACTCAGGATGAAGTGGGCAAAACCAGACACGCAGCATTTTCCTCAAATGATCTTCCCAAAAGAGAGCAGTAAAATCTGTCAGCTCATTGCTCTGTACACAATGCTCTGTCTGATGGTTCCTGGTCTGTTTGATCTTCCAAATGCACATTTTTACTATTAAAATGCACTGGCACAGATGACAAATCTATAGCTATGAACAGGAATACAGCATGCATGTAAAGCATGCAGCATCACAAGGCTAAGGCAGTAAGAAATAGCTTAGTAAAACTTGACTATATTTACTAGAATTAAAACTAGCATTAAGACATTCCTTATTTAGACATATTCCTAAAAAAAGAACACTTTTTTTAAAGTGTACCAAATAAAAATTCAGAGTAACAAGATGAGAGTAATGAGATTTACAATTTTTCACACTGCAAATTTAAAATTATTATTTTGGCAATATCAGAACTCTTTCATCCATAGCAGAAAAAACATCAGTTACTGATTCATAACCATATAGTTGATTCTCCATAATTTCTCAACCAGTTCAGCTCTTGGCCTGGTTTGCATCATTTTTCCCTCCATTTAGCAGAGCATTCACTTCTCATTTGTGTCTGTCAGCATTGCCCTTGCTGGAAACACAGACACACAACCTCCATTTCTCATTCTTCTGGCCACTTGGCCTCTTCCTTTTTTATTATGCTCACCATCACTTCACTTTGCTCTGAGGAATCCTAATTTCTTTCCCAGAGCAATCATTGCTGAGATATCTTGACTAAGAGTGAACTCTACTTCATTCATGTCACGTTTTAGTTTTTTAGTGATTAATGACTGGAAAAGTATTCCTTTTAATGGAGGAGGAAAAGGGGTTGATAAAAGGGAATGAGGTCTAGAAAGAGAAGCAAAATTACTGTTGTTGAGTTAGCACTTGAGACCAGCAGCTCCAGGTCCTCTCTCAGCCCAGCTCCAATTTTGCTGACACTGTTCTGAATATAATTCCATTAGGTAAGATACAGGGGGGCACGGCCGTTTGCCACACACAGAAGGGATCTGCCTATTTCTGCATCATTTCACTCCTCTTCTACCTGCCAGTCTCAACAAGCAGCGAACCTCTATGGAAGTCAACTAAATCAGAAAGCTAAGAGAGAAAGCAAACCCAGATTTAAGTCTGCTCTGCAGAGAATCACAAACAGAGCCAGGACAAGCAGTAAGAACAGACAGGACAGCCACACCACGAAGGCCAGGAGCAGAGCAGAACACTGAGTACAAGATGCTGTGCATTTACTGACAACAACCTATTCCACAACCTGATTGGCACATGGAATTTCATCCGACAGGAATGCACAGAGCTCACTGCTGCTTTCCATCAGTTAGATGGGCTACATTCAGCAAGAGGACATTCTTTGTGTAGAAACTACCCACAGAGCCCAAACAGCAGCATACAGTGAGTCCAACACATCTCTTTTGGTTCCCACAAATACTAATTGACGCTGTGGTTGAAAAGGTGGCAAGACAAAGAGTGTGCTGCAACCCACCTGGCCCCAGCAGTGCAGAGCTGCCAGCACCAGCAATGGCAGAGTGTGAGAAAGCCCCGTTCAATGCAGGTCCCTGGGCAAACCACAGCCTTGTCAGCCCTGCAGCTGCACGAGCAGAAAGGGGTGATTTAGCTTTCAGACCTGGTGACATTTGAAGTGGCTGTTTTGTTGATCACCATTTCCACCTTCCTCTCAGACTTTAGGTGCAGCCCCCTCTGCTCTTTCCCCAGGGACCCCTACCACTCTCACGGGTACCTTTCCATGTGCATGGCCACATAGTTGGAGAAGTAGGTGCTGCACTGACATGACTGATGCCTCACAAAAACCCCTGTGTGCCACAATGCAGAAACACAGAGATGGGTTTTCTCAAGTGCAACTACCCCCCACACTGTAAAACTGATGGGTTTAATTAGAGCTGTGTCTCCTTTCTTTATACTTAAACATGAAAAACACTTCTATTCCATGAACTCAAAGTGCATTCTGCAGTGTGCAGGGCGTTCTCAAGCTTATCAGGGCAAACTTCGGCTTCAGTCCCACAATTTGATATTCAACACTCAAATGAGAGAAATGCAACATCATTAACCAGGCAATTACCAGTCCTCTAAGTAATAATCACAAAAGAACTTTAACCCTCAGGTCCAGCTTAATTGAACAGGAATGCTTATCAGGAACTCGTTTCTGAAGTAATGTTATTCACGCTATCTTTTACAAATTTCATATTGCTTTTTAAAGGTTTTAAGCAGCATTTAAGGTGAATAGGTCGCCTCCAATGCATTCCTTTAACGTGAAAGGAGATTTGCAGTTTCTACTTTAGTTTAATGGTCAGTAAGTGATTAATGTTACTAGATGCAGCCACAGAATCAATTTCACTAATTAAGCAAAATGCTGCTTTTCATTTGCGACCTCCCTGTGATGGCTACAGAAACCTCATTTTATTAGTGCAAAAAGTGAAAAAGCAATGAAGACTTAAAATTTCTCAGGGTCAAAAGGCCACTGGCATCAGAATGAAGAGTAAGACTGCAATTTGACTCAGTTCCTTCCCAAAATACCCAGGGCTAACTAACTCTCCAAGGCTAAACTCTGTGAATTAAGTAGGGCTTTGTTAAGAGTGGCCTTGCAGGATGATTCCCTGCAGCAATGCCTACATCACAAGCATCTGCAGTGATTTTTCCCCATCTGAAAACTTCTTTTATGGATAAAACAGGCAGAATTTCTTATTTGCTACTCTTTATTTGGCTACAGTGGAATTACAGGACACACAGGTGTTTCCCAGCTTCCCAATCTTTGTATTGGCTCTATCCCAACTAGATGGATTCCATGAAAAGATTTAAAAAAAAAAACCTAAATCCTTATATATAGGGAAGAGCCACCCTGGGGGTTTGGGCATACTCCACTGACCACAGAGGAAAAGCCCTGAGCAGCTTTACTCTAAACAGTGTTATTAGTAGTTCACTAATTAAAAAAACCTGTTTTGTCTTTGTTTTCCATATACTTCATGTTTTTGTTCTTGGCAATAATTTCCTAACATATTTTCAGGTTTTAGCTATCTGTTCACATTAAATTTTAATGCAGTGTTTAGCACTTAACCATGTATATATCTCAGTGCCAAGGTCTCTCGGCTGTTTGGTTTTTTTTTTACCTCGGGCTTTCTTTTTTTCTTTTGCTTGTTTTCAAGTTATTAAACCAGTCACTACAACACATAATGTTAAGACACATTCTTCTTCATAATGTCATATAAGATGGCAGTGATTTTGCAAGGTAAAACAAAGCCAGTTTAGAACTGACTGCTTTGGAATGGAAGTGCAAGGACTGGATCAGCACAAGTTATTTCCAACCCTCTTTCCCAAGGGAGAATTGCATGCCCAGAAAGTTGGCTTTTGCTTGCAACTGTGTTTTCAGAAGTTTTATGTGACAATTAGTTACCAGAATCCTGAAATAATTCAGACCTCCTAAAACAAAGTAGACTTCACAGTCTAAACTGAAAGAGTATTGATCATGAAAAAAATCAACAATATTAAGGATTGTGTCCTAATTTCACACATGTCGTATTACATAAATTATGTTTGTACCGGGGCTTGTTCTTACAAAATTTATGAAGAAAAACATTAAAACTACAGGGTTAATAGTTTGATTCATTTAAGAATACTGACAGATCTGCTTTTAACCCTTCACAGCGTGTGTATGTTCAATACAAGTCCTATTCTTACCCCACTCATCTTGAGCATTTAAGTCATCCAGCTTTGTGAGGATCAGCTTTTATTTAGTGATAAAGGTTCAAATTTCTCCAGAGAAGGAAAGCCAGGCTGCCACAGCCTGAATATATATCTTACACTTTGGATTTGCAGCATCATTTAAAGCAACATTCTCCTCACAGCTTTGTAATAACCTACTCTTCCTCAGAAGTCTCTGGAAAGACTTGGCAAATGTCCTTAGAAATCAGACGTTATTTCAGAATAATTAATATCATACTTTTCAGCCCCTCCACTCCTAAAATTACTTTTCACCAAATGCAGATCATTTAACCAATTCTCTATGATTCAGAGCGTCTCTTAGCGAAGGTCCATGCGACCCACCTCACTGCACAAGTGCTTCATGAAAATACCCTTCCTAGCAATGCAGAAGGAATTTTGTCAAAACACATTTTAACCATAAAGATGACGGACCTTCTGTGTCAACACAGTGACTAAAACTATAGTCTATGTTCGAGAATACTACACAGACCAGTGATAATGCTTGGCAAACGGGGAACTTCTGACACAGTTACTGGTTTGTGGCTCTGCAACCCATCACCGGTTGAATAGTGAAGGAAGAAAACAAACCCTGGTCATTAGGACTGCTCCTGTCTGCCAAGCCTGTGAGACTAACTTTTAAAAATCACTTTCAAAGGAATTTTGAAAGACAGTCTACAAGCAGAACTATGCTTTTATACAACTGTTTTATTTAAACTGCTCAAGATGACCCTGGGCAGACTGCTACTACACAGTTTGCAGCTCTTGCACCACTTCCTTCAGCAGTTTTACTGCCCAACTCACACCTGCACATGCAGGTACACAAAGCACTACAAAATATAATAACCTCTGCCTTTTTTTTTGCTGAACATTATCCAAGAAAATATAATTTTAGGCTCATTTGCCACATGTTTTTTTCCCCCTAAAAATTGCTATGAGCATCTTCCAGAGGGATCTGTATTCTGCCCTGGCAATGCTGCTGCTGCAGAAGCAATCTATATCTGAAGTAATTAGCAAGTTTATTACCTAGCTCCCAAGGCAGCCAGGCTTCAGTGTGAATAATTCTTGGACAAATCTCAAGATTTTTAGACCAGAGCCAAAGGTCTCAACAACAACTGAATCAATACCAGTTTCCTGCCACTCTCCACACAGGAAATTGTGTACAATAAACCAAACTCCATGTGATGTGAACCACTTGACTGTTGGAAATGACAATATATCAACAAAAAAAATCTTGATGTTGAAAATTTTTACAACAGCTTTAAGCTGTGAAAAAACTACAGGGTGTAAAGATTTTCAGCACAGGAAGTAGAGAAGAGATGCTTTAAAGGGACCAATATTTTAATTAACATCACACAGTACTAGACATAACAGTTCTATAGTTATTTCTAAGCAGGAAAAATTCTTACACTGGGGAGCAAAATAGCACTCACACGCTTACTTTCTTCAAAGGAACTTCTGGGTCACAAAATGCCTATCTTGGTAAAGACATTTTTATTTACATAAATATTACTGTAGCAATCAAATTGTCATACTATTGCATCACACTTTCTATCAGTTTCATTTACACAGTCCCAGTTCCCAAAACAGCAATTAAGAGTGGTTCTGGAAAATATTTTCACAAGTACAAGTGGAAACATGACAATAAAGTGCCTCTGAGACTTTTGGTTAAAGCCCATGATTCAGTTTCAAATTTTGTGTTCTTTCCAATTTCTCATTAGCTGGACAAATTTAGGTACAACGTACCATAAACAATTCTCTTATCAACCTAAAAGTGGTACGTGTGCCAGGAAACTTTGTAGACAGCAATTTTTGAAAGAGCAAGAGAATATCTTTTAAAAACATAACCAAGGAGTCAACCAACTATGGATTGAGCAAAAAAAGATTTAACAGATAATCTGCAGAGGATGTGACCAAGCTGCATGCACAGAAAGAACAATTCCTCAGGAAAGTTAATCCTAGGTAGGAGAACTTGTTACACGTCTTCAAACCATTAAGAGCAGACTGCTTGTGGTATTTAAAAGAAAAAGAAGACTACATATATCTTGCATTGTACTTCATATAATCCAGAAGAGAAAAATGGCACAAATTGGAGCTCCAAAAACAGTATGCCATGTTTTGTAACAAAACATGACAACGTGAGCATGAGAACCATTCTGTGTGATTGGATTTATCAACCAATTCTGGAAAACATTTCAATATGAAGGAAATTAGACATGACAAAGAAGAAAAACCTGAAGCTTTAACAAAACTATCTGTGTCACAACATTTTGGGCAGAAATCCTCCCTCTGAGAAGAGTTTTGATCTCAATTCAAGCCAATACTTTGTATGGCTATCATTATGGCATATCTCAGGCTCAGCTGGTCTATACCTTGGTATGAGCTTGAGGCAGACAAGACCTGGCAGCCACCCTGCTGTGCTTGGCTTTTGAAACAGAAGCACATGCAGAGCTACTGAGCACTCAGTTGGCAGAATTTAAGAAGATATTTCCAATTAAGCATTTCTGCCTTACAAGCAGTTATTTAACAATCAGTCAAAATGCAGTATAATAGAGGTAAGGAAGGTAGCAATGGAAATCAAACAAGAAAATTTCAAAAAAGGTCTTGAGCTATTACTTAGAGTTCATTAAAAAAAATACACTCAAAAAAACCCTTAAAAAACTCATTCTTTCCAAACTGAAAATAAATAATTCAATTTTGACAGTGTGATACACAATAGTATAAAAATCACTAGAAACACTCCAAACTCCTCAATAACTTGTCTTATCAGACCTGAAACAAAAACTTGGAACCACTGGTACCTATAGTTTTTTTTATGTTACACCTGTTTCATACTCGCTTTTTAGTAACTGTATACATCTTTTGCTTTATCAATTACTAAGTGTTTTTCCACTCTGCTTTCTCTCAAAGTGGCTAATTTCAAAGCAGCTAATTCTGAGGCAGATCACAGAATGAGCTGGGGTTGGAAGGTCATCTAGTCCCTCCTTCCAGAGACACGTTTCACCAGATCAGGTTTCTCAGAGCCCCATCCAGCCTGGCCTTGGACACTTCCAGGGATGGGATATTCACAGCTTCTCTCAGCAACCTGTGTCAGTGCATGCCACCCTCACAGTAAAGAATTTCCTACTAATATCTGATCTAAACCCAACCTCTTTCAGTTTAAAGCCACTTCCCTTGTCCTGTCACTACATGTTCTTGTTAAAAGATGTAAAAGATACTACAGAGCTTTCTATTAAAAAAAAAAAAAAAAAGAAAGAAAAAGTGCTGATCTCCTTACCATCCCAGTTTTTTTCTGGTTATTCCTTCACTTCCCACCACTCATCTCAAGAGTAATTTCACTGATCTATAGCATTAGTTGGCTTCCATAACTACAAACTGTAAATTTGTATAATCATATAAGAAACAATGCAAGAATTACTATGTCATCAGAATTACTTGGTCAGCATTAGCTTTGCATAAATCTGAAGCAGAGAAATAATTGTAACTATTATTGTTAAATGTAAGAGTATCCCTTAGCAAATGATGGGAGTCAGAGGTATCTTACACTAAAACGTGGAATATCCATGATTTTATTCTAGGATCCTTAAAAAGAAGACTAAATAAACCTTAAAACAATGCAATATTCCTGCTTTAATTTTTTTGTAAGACCAAAATATGTAGCTGAACTAGCAAAGAGGGGCAAAACCAACAAAAAGGTGCAAAAAAAATCTAAACAATTTATTTAAGATCTAAGCGAGTGTGTGGATGTGGTAAATGCAGACCACACATAGACCACATCAACATCTGCAAGAAGTTTGAGCTCACATTTCTGCAAACTAGGCTAGTATTTTTTTCAGAAAATAACATAAGATGTGATATTCAGTGCCTTTTCTCATGGCAACACAAGAATCTTTTATGAAGACTGCTCAGTGATGGCCAGCTCAGACTCTGGAAAAGCACACTGGAAGGTGTAACATTTCCCCCTTGGATATTTAGAGCAAAATCATGTGGGATATTAGAGAACCACAGAATGGTTAAGGTTTGAAGTGGGGCATCTGGTCCAACCTCCCTGCTCCAGCAGGGTGTTTAAAACAAAATGCATTTCTGTTTGGATGAATTCACAGGGATCTAGGAAAGCATTTATCTTCTTCAAGGTTTAAGATCTACCTACAGCTATAAAAAGATAAAGAGCACGTTTGGTTGGTTTTTTTTTTCAGAACACCACAAACCAGATCCACCCCCCCTTTCACATTTGAGTAGCACCAATGCAGAGAGCTCCCTCGCCACGGGAAACCTTTGTGCTGCACATCTGTGCAGCGAAGGACCCACACTCAGCATCCCACCTGCAGCCCTTCTGCCCACCCACTGTGGAACGTGAAGCCAGAACTTGGGTTGGAGGCTTTGTACAAGACTCAGTTGCCTCAGAGAGGCTCTACAACAGCCATGCTGAGAAGCACACACCCAGCTGGGAACTAAAAAAAGAAGTCTTACCCAGCCAAGGCACAGGCATGTGGGTCTTGGGCCTTCATAAAGATAATGAGGAAGCCAAACTTCCTTTTAAAATGACATTTCAAAAGAAAGGATTTGAAAGACTGTCAAGACTTTTGATGCCTCCCTTTTTTCTTTTTGGTGCTGAGATTCTCCCAAGTAGGGAGTGGATTTAAAATCAAGAAAATTTCATGGCCTCTGCTCCCGCCTTCCTCTGTGCAACACCTGCTCCTTTTAATTATATGACCTTGGCATATAATTTAAAACTGCATTATGTATATAGAAAGAAGGTATGAGACTCTCCCTGAAGGAATAAATCAGTGACATTAGGCAATACATGAAGAGTACATAGCAATAAAGCAGTAAAAGTGACTTAGGTGATAAGGTGCATTCAATTATTAAATGATCAAAACATGTTTCCTCAATCTCATTAAATTACAAATATCCTGCTAGAAAACACAAATGAAAAATGTGAAATCCTTCAATAACAATATGCTTTTCTATCAGAGCTCTGCATGTTTATTGTGAGAAACTCTTTGTCATTTGTAAGCAAAGCAAAACCCAAGTTCAATGTTTGAGGCAACCACTATGCTCTGCATCCCAATTAGTGAAAATTTCAAGCCTTTTGATCCTAGTTTTTCTCCCTTAAATTTAAGGAAAGCTTAATCAGCTTCTTAAAACTTTTCTTTTACTTCAATCGGACTTTTTGGAAGAAACTTCAGTGAAACATATTCCTGCAGAAACCCTACCTTTTGCCAGTGTTTTCCAACAAAAGCATTTCAAAGTCTCTCTTCTAGTACTACCAATCTGGCTGTAGCATCTCTTTTAGCAATTTCAAAATGGGAGCTCACCAAGCAGTGTTTTAAAAGGCATCATATGCTCATTTTAAGTCTTGACCACTCCGTGAACTGCCATTGTGCATGATTTAATCAAAATACTTCACCTCTGTTTCACTGAAGTTACAAACAACTACATTGAACTTACTGTTTACTTCCTGTGGGGTAAGCAAATGCAGGAAGGTTGGGATGACTGGGAAGATTTCCTCTCCTGACAAGGGATTTTAAAGTGCTGAGCTTATAGAAACCCCCCCAAAATGTTTTCCTTTAGCTCTCAAGCTCCAGAGTGTGTAAAGGTCTCACATTACATAGACAATAATGCAATTCCAAGTTCTGTTCAATTTTACAGCTTCTCATATTTGCTCTAGAAAAAACAAACCTGAACTGAGCTCAGACATTTCTCCTAAACTTGCCTCTCACACTTACACATGAAATTAAGATGTCATAGCTCTCATAAATTTA
Organism: Parus major; assembly: GCF_001522545.3. Lineage (NCBI taxonomy): Eukaryota > Metazoa > Chordata > Aves > Passeriformes > Paridae > Parus > Parus major. Next base: position 61,338,541 of record NC_031768.1, on the reverse strand, counting down.
GGTTGCATTTTAATCAGGATAACCTGCCTCAGAAAATATAAAGAATAAAAGGAAGACTTAAAAACACAAGCTGACCTTGAAATTTCACCACATTGCTTCTGGTAAAGAAACAGATCATTTTCACACTGACTTAGGTATATATACTTTCATTTTTCTGTGCATCTATATATACACCTGATATTTCAGAGAATGATGGAGAAAGTACACATGGAAACAGTTGTCAAATTTAAAGGAGTTACTCTGAATGCACTTTAACTCTGCTTTCTTTACCTTCACAGTAAGGAAAATGCTTTTTGTTATTGTGGGATATTGTGTTATGGGCAGCTCCACTGCCTTCACCATAAACATACTGGTGTCAGACTCACAGGGAAACCATAACCCAAAGTGTGCCCACAAACACGGCAGAACAGCAGCCAGAAGTCTTACATAAAAATGACTTGTTAAGAAAAGCTCATACAAAGCACCTCAACTAAGGTACTTCAATCCAGTAGGAATTCTACTGTGTAGATTTCTGTATTTTTTTTTTCTTGAGTATCTAACAGGTTCTTTATTTGTCATTCAGTGGGTATTTTCTATAGCTACTCTGAAGCATAGAAACCAATGACTGAGCTACACCAAAAACAGAGCAGGTTTTATCATTTACTTCCAAGGAAACAAGAGGCTGCAAATTAATGCATTTCTGAGGTTAGACCCACAAATTACAATCTCAGCCTGAATCCATCTTCCTGCTACCTGACTCTCTGCTTTGTCTATTTTAGCTGCAAGTGATATTGAGGTACTTGTAGTGTATTTATTCGTCTGTGATTTTCCAACTCTCTAGACCGGTTGACCTGAGACAATGAAAACAAAAACCAATATCAAGAGTGAAGAAGGCAGTTGGTCCAAAGCTTCCAACACCCTGAAACCAGTAAGAAAACCTACAGCATCTTCAATGTACTCTGGATCAGATATTTGTCTAGAAAGCTGTCATCCTTTATCATCCCTATCAATCTCATGTAAGAAAGTATGACTATGCATACTATATCTGTATTACTGCTCATTTTTATCCTCCTTGGTGGAAAAATCAATTAGGCATACATGGCTCTTTTATTACATTATAAATATCATTTTTCCAAACAGTTTACATGAAAATAAATTATAGGGTAGTAGACCAGGAGCACAGATCTCACTCTTGAGCTTAGCTGAGGCTTTTAAACCTCACACCACCAAACACTAGGCTAATGTCTGGCCAAGAGTCAAAACAATACAGATCTGAAAGCCTCAGTGTTGAACACTGCCACAACACTTCCACCACAGTTTCACAACTGGCTTAAATCAGTTTAAGCACTACTCCAAGTAACACATCTGCACTTTTTGCCTCACCCCTTGCTTCAGCATTAGCACAGCTAGCTGTAATTGCAAATTATGTAGTTGTTAAGATTAGTTTTAAACCAAATAGGTGTCCTCATTTGCTGACTGCATATGTACACACAGCACAAGGGAAGAAGCTGAGAGGCTTAAATGGACAGTAGTAGGATTACTTTGTGCAACAGACCACATTTAAACTGTTTAAATCAACCATAAGAACTGTATCAGAACCCAAGGAATTCAAGAAGTACAGAGAAAGTTAAGGGAGTATTTGTGAGCAGAAGAAGGACCTTCCACAACAGGTACCTCATACCTACTGAACCACCACAGACGACAGCTGAGGAAGTTTGGCAAAACCCAGAGACTCGAGCATGGGGTGTAGTGCAGGACATTGTAGGCTGCACAACACTACTGGGAGCTTCCTCTGCTGTTGGAAATGGAAAAATAGAAACTTTCACAGATGCTGAAGGGTTCGATCTGCAGCCTTGGAAAGAGCTTGGGTTAATGTAATGATGAAGGTGCACAGACATTGGGTAGAGAAATTATAAACTTAGGTTCCTATAGTTATAAGTAAGAATATGCCTAGAGTAGGTAAGAAATTATATTAGGTAAAATAGTTTGAGGTTTAAGCTGTAATAGTGTGAGTTATGGAGTAGGTTAGAGATCCAGGAACTGAAGTAGAGGGGTATGTGAGTGTGCCAGCTTATTGGCTAAGAGACAGATGCAGTGCAGCAAAATTAAGTAAAGGTGATAGGTTAATAAGTGAAAACAAGTCTTGTGTCAACTCCTACTAGGCCAAAATGTTATATATTGCCATGCAAAGAACAAACTCGTGACTAGCTTGAGCTATGGCTGACTTGTTGCTTCTCTAAATCTCACACCTTCAGACTGACATCTTATCTGGCTACTTGAGCAATAAATCAACTCAAAGCAAGGTGGTCCCATGCCTCGTTCTTCACCTCGACACTCTGCCACTTCCACTGGAGGAGCAAACCACCACTGCATGGATATCATACCAGGAACTGCAGCACAAAGTTTTTGTTCTCAGTGTAGTGCCTTTTTCTGAGGCTAAATACATTATCACAGAATGGTTTGAGTTGAAAAGGACTTAAATATCACCTAGTTCCAAAACCCTTACCACCAGAGGCCGGGACATTTTTGCCTAGACCAAGTGACTCAAAGCCCCATCCATCCCCCCTGGGCTTGAATACTTCCAGCTTTCTTTCAGAGGGCTCACTGCCTTACTTGAAAGGATAAAAATCCCCCATAACAAGAGCACTTCCTCAGGGCATGAGATGTGGGTTCCAGCCTCCCTTCTCCTGCTAGGGCCAAATTAATGCCTCCCAGAAAAACACCTTACCACCTTTCCAGGAAGGTTATTAACAGAGATTCATTGCAAATGGATCATTTATGTTTTGCATTTGAGAGCATCGGTCCAATTTCTCCAAGATTGCTGCAGAAAAAAATTTAATTATCACATGAGAAGCATGACCTTTGTCCATCCTCCAAAGTTTTGACATTTCCTTTGCTATGTTCTTGGTATTAGCTGATTGCCACATTGAAGAAGCAACTGCTAAATGTGGTCAACAGTGCAGTAAAATGGTTCAAAAAGCACCAAATTGGTTTCATAAAACTTCGGGATATGGGCTGGAAGGAAAGAGCAGTTGTAAGGGAAAGTCAGCTGAAGTATTTGTAATTGCTGTTTACCAGTACTAATGATATGCTAAATAATCATTTAAGTGATCTTATCATGCAGAATTTAAAGAGGTTATTTGCTGACTTACACATTTAGAAAGTAATAGTTCTTTCCATTAATCAAGCCTGAGTTCTGCTTTTTGGCAGCAGTTTTCCCCTGACAAGCATTTTCATGTCAGTATTTATCTAAACTAATTAGCTTACCAGCCTGAATAATTCTTATGAAACTTCTCCCCACCACCCCCCCTTAACTTCTTATGTTCCGGTTTTGTGAATGAAACCAAATTAATATCATGGGGTTTTGGTTATTTTAAACAATATGGACTCACATAAATATTATTGAATGACTGTGGTAAATTCTTTCAGTAACTTCTTCATGCTATAGTTCATAAAAAGCAGTATAGGAATGTGATTGTGGGCTTTGTGCTGCCTCTGACAAGCAGAGGTTAAAATCCTCTGTATATAAAGTCAGAGGCCTCCATTCAGCCAAAATTGAGACTGTAAACACTGGATGCAGTATTTGCAAGTAATTTGGCATGAAAATAAAACATATCCTCAAGAACCAGTGCAGTAACACTGGAGTGTTACTGACACTGCAGGAATCCTGACACAGAACCAGACTACCTTAATCCTGCCCAGAGAACATATGTTGGGTAAAAACTTATACTAAAGATAAGAAAAATAGTAAGCAATTGCTTTAGAACTACACAAATTACAGATGTTCTGTTACCCCAATCATTTCACCCCCTATGCTTGGAAGAGTTTCTAAACTAATTTATGAGGTTTCTTCTTTCCTATAATTCCTAATATTTGCTTACTATAACAAATTATTTTTTAATTAATTTTAGGTTTTTATAAAACAGTCATGTTCTGCACTTGAGAAGTCTTTTGAGTAAAAAAAATTAGCCATGGAACATCTGGCAAACTTCTGCCAACTCAAACTGAATTTTTAATCCTTGGATTTAGAAAGTATAAGAATGAGTAGAGCCAGAACTTGTCACACTGTTTGGGAAAGGCATCTAACTTATTTCCTGCATCTACAGCAGACAGAAATTTCAAGTATTGATGTTATTTCAATCATGTTTGCAGAGTAACTGAATAAACACTTTTTTTAAGTTAGAAAAAAATACAAATGGGAGTTTAGGAACTCAGGCATTTTGTTCAACTTAAGGCATTTCTATTCCTACCTGACATTTTAGAGATTCCCTTCATTCTATTCTTATCCACTGATAATCACATTGTTAAGATTGTTCATAGTCTTTTTTCCATTCTCCTTCCTGCTGAAGAATATCAACATTCACTTTTCAAGCTTCTAATCTCTATGACCCTTTCCTTCACTGTTTAGTCCATCCCTTTTAAACCAATCAATCCACAGATTAAAGCTAGAAAAGATTTCATGTTATCTAACCTCAACTAGCCTTCCATGAGATCAACTAGACTTACACCATCAACCCAAGAGTAAGGGGGAGTGGGGAAATACTCCAGCAGCCTAAAAACTCATACAGAAGGAGAGAAATTGTTTCCTCTATCTACAAGCAGGAGAGGAGCAGTTGTGTCTCCTGTAAAAGAAACTGAAACAATTTCAAAGAGGAAAGGGAAGCATTTCAGTCGCACAAGAAGGAAGAAGTCTGGAATTCTATTCTGAACTTCCTTTTCCCTTTTGAAGCAATCACATAACCAACTTTTACTTGTAATTTGTATGTGTGATTCCATATGCATTAAGCTAACAAGTTTCCTGACATGGAGGAGCCTTTAACTGCCTCTGCAACAGTCACGAGGGATTAGGCTGGCTAGATAAAAATACTCTGTACATCCTACATTTTATAATGCTCATTTGAAGGCTTGCCTGCCACACCAACATGGGAAAAAAAGGGAATTTTCAGTGCCATAACACTTCACTTGATCTCCATAGGTGGAGACCATCACCACATTTTAAGAGAGAAGTGAGCCACTTCTCAGAAGCAGTCTTAGAGTGACTTTGGGGTGGCTGAGCAGGCAGCCTCAAAACACAGCTGAGAAGGTCAAAACACCCAGCCCTGCTTCCTCTGTATCTATTTTTCCAGAAACTTATGGAGGTGAAACAAATGAAATGTCTTAACTCATCCTTTTGTTTGTCTGGAATCTAATCTAAAAATACAAAATTTTAATCTGTCTATATTTTTGTCACATTCAATAGCCACTGTAATTATCTCAAGATGATATTTAATAGAGGGTTCTCCATCCAAGGGCTTCAAACTATATTTAGCAATAAAGACAGCCACACATCCCAGTGTGGAAGTGAACAAGTTCTTATTTGGAGGGAAGATTGAGGACCAAGTCATAGAAAACTTTGCCAGGATTGGAACAGAAAATTTGTGGCACAGCCAAAAAGATTTCCTGGCTCTCAGCCCTATTTCTCAACCATAATAAACTCCTTCCAGTACATGCACATGTTCAAAGAGAAACTCTAGTAAACAGACAAAAAGAGAAAAGGAAAAAAAAAAAAAGCTAAAATCCATCAAAATAGCTAGCTAAATAATAATACTTAGATCAAAGTAAATATTGTTCTGCCAAGGTTTGTCTTCCCTGCACCAAGACAGCACAAGCTCTTCTGCATAAGACTGCTTAAGCCAAGTGAGAACAAATGCCTGCACCATGATGCAGGTGCCACTCTGAAAGTAGTAACATTTCTTACTGCATAATGGTCTTACACACAGCATTTTGTGCACCTGACAACCCTCATTTAACAGTGCATACTCTGGCCTTGGAAATCCTGTAATAGTTTATTATAATGCTATTAATGTTGGAGTTGCTTTTTCCCCTCTAAGCAGCCTTCAGTATTAGCATTGGCACTGACTGAATGCAGTACATTAGACAAATTCAAATGCATTTCACCTTTGACCACAACTTTGGTTTAATTCCAGCTCTGAAGATGAGGGTACCACCAGAGGAACATACAACACCGGTCTGCACAACTCCAAAAGCTTGGAAGCCTTCAAATACTTGTTTTATTTCAGTGAAATGTTTTTTTTTGCCACTCAACTTGGACTTCTGAATTTAAGGGATCCTGCCCCCTATGTCTTAGATAACAGCAAGTAATAAGCTCTATGGCATCCTGGGGAGGAAGGAGCAGTGTTCTACAGCCATTCCCCTAGCACACTGCTAAGGTTATAAGCACTTTTCCTTCTGAACCCCTGTGGTGGAGCAGGTTTGCCACACAAATCCAAAATTGCCTTAAATAGGTATCTAAATTCAGAGAAGCAGAAGTATGTGGTAACTACCTGAAGCAGAGCAAAAAACTTGCTCACTGCTGAAGTGAGAGATGATTTCCAAGCGTCTCATCAGCTCCTGGCTTTAAGGAGCCCATTCTTATTCTGCCTTTGGTGCCTTTTCAAGAGCCACAGGAAGCCTGTTGATGGAAATGCAGGCTTTGCTCATATAGCACTAGCAACAAATGACAGGTCCTAACTCATTCCCTGACTCTCTGATGCAGAAAGGCAGATTCAATATGAATTTCCCTGCAGCAACAGCATTGTTTCCTTTGGAGACAAAAAAACCCTCGGTGTACAAGGCCCGCCCTGCAGCTGCTTCCTCCTGCCTCCCCCCTCCTTCCCATCCTAAAGCAAAGTGGCCTGTGGTGAAGGAGTATAAGCAAGGCCATTACCCTGTCAAGTCTTCCTCCATAACTGTTAAACTTCTTTAAATTTAAGGTGTTGGGGGCTACTAAAGTCTTTTCCAAACCTGTCGGCACAAAGCCCAGCATCTCAAAACATGATCTAACAAAAGGAGAGCATGAAATGAGGCTTCCCCCTGTTCATGCTGGAGCCTGGCCAGAAGGGAGGCCACCCCTGACTCCCAAGGTTCTTCAGCTTGGACAAGCTCACACAAATTAAAACACTACTTGGTAACAATCAGCTACATCTAAATTAAGAATGTGGGTATACAATTTGCCTTTGCTGTTCACACTTTTACACTAAAATGACCCAGTCTGCCTGCTCAGTCATAACTCTCCTCGCTGAAACAAGAAGGGAAGAAAAAACTTGTCAGTTCAGGGGTTTCACATTTTCATCTGCAGGTGGAAAAACCTGCAGCTGAATGCTGTTTCTGGACATACACAAACATCACTTAGGTCATCAATTAGTGTAAAGTGCATGCACTGTACTGCACCAGAAGGGTTCAGGGGCAACAGAGGCCTAATGACAACACAACCATACACATAAAGCCCCAAAATACGGCTCTGATTAGCATCCATGCTTGTAACAGGAGCAACAACAAGGAGCCACAGCAAGGCAGGAGCGCTGACATATAGAGCAAAGGCTGAGGATGCATCTTCATCACTGCTCTAAAGAACATATACAGTGGTAAAATGGACCAGACATCCCACCCTGCCTCTGTGCACAAATGCCAAATCAAGTTCTAATCAGTGAGACACACACTCATTGCCGTTACTTTGTCTCTCCAAACATGAGTTATTGCTTAAGGCTTTGACCTGTGACACCAAATTTCTGTACTGCAGAGATCTTTGTTCCAGTAATTGAGCCTGCCCCACAGAGTTTTCCTGTGCAAACAAAGTTGGAGCAGTAAAACTGAGAGCAGAGTTCCAGTGACCTGATGCAGAACATTTGCAGGAAAACCCTTCTTTTACCATGCAAGGTTGCCAGGAACAGAAACGAAATTTAGTGTGTGATGACTGCTTTTGTACAAAAATCCAGGAAAACCTTTATGCTAAGGTACATCTTAATTTGGACACAAGAGATTCTGCCAAGCTCACATTTTAATTTCCGACTGACTTAGAAGTCCAAGATGCATTATACTTTACATTTAAGCATAAATTTCAATAGTCAAAAGGGTTTCTTGTGGTTATAGCCTCTTGAAGTTAAACTGCTTGATTTCACCTCAAAATTAAGGTGAAAATGTTTCAGAGAAGCTTATAAAGTAAACTTGAAATAAAGTAAGCAAGACCCACTTTTGCATGCTCCTGAATTTCGTCTGACATACTTTACGTTAAGAAACCGTGCCAAAATCCTGTGAAGTGCTATTATTTACTCTCCTTCACAGCAGACTAGAAAGGTTTTGCCTAGAGCCTTGGTTAGGTGCAACTGATTAAAATACAGTTCAAAAGAACCATGCCACCCAGCCAGATATGAAGATTTGTTATTCTAAGTGTTAGAAATAGACTGGGTTTGATGCCAGAAGTGAGTCTATCCAAGTTGTTATTTAATGAGTCTGTCTAAACTGAGATTTATCTCATATCTGCCCCTAAAGGCAGTAAGAGCTGCTTTTTTTTTAATATTTACTTAACAATGTAATTAGTTACAACATGTTTTTGTTTCAATTATCAGTGACTAATGGGAGTATTTTGTGCATATGTGGTAACTGTCCCTCTTGAAACTACCAGAACCAATTGCACAGTACACTATATGCATTTTGTTGAATTAATTCTGTGCTTATATAATCAATACAATGTTTTCTGCATCACAACCTTTCAAAAAAACCACTGGGGTATTTTTTATTTTTTAAAGAACCACCTTTCTGATTAGAAATAAAGCTTGGGGTGTGCCTTCTAATATAGAACAAGTTTAAAAAAAAATCTCTCCTCCCACTGCAACACGTCAGTCCTGTGAATATCCAAGAGCAACCCTCTCTTTTTCAGTAATTATTTGGTGCAATTATTTAATTACCTATCAGTGTTACTTTGTCCCTTTTGAGGTTTGTACTGGTGTACTGGGGGAATTTAGACAGAACTACTCAGATGATTTCTGGTGATTAATGTGTTCCCTATTACAAGCAAAGCTATTAACAAAGGGCACAATGTTACTTCAATCCTATATATAAAATCAGTCTCACAATTACTACTATCTCCAAAGAAAAACAGGAACTTAAGGGCATGAGAGTTATTTAGACACCGCAAAGTCACTGAAGAGAAAGCTTTCCAGACCCCAGCAACATTGACAAAGGACCTCTCAGGGAGCATGGAAAGAGTTAAGAGGCAGCTGCAGCACTCTAGAAGCTACATCTGCAAGGTACAGCAGAGACAGGGCAAGGCAAACAAACCAAACTGAAACCATTCTTCCGCGCCCAGCCTCTTCTTCCTGTGATGTCACGCTACAAATTGCCTGGGCGCTCTGCTCTGCTCTCCAGAAGGAGCTGGGCTGGCGAGAGCTGCCGAGGGCTGTGGGCTGCAGGAACAAACACGCTCTGGAATTCGGCTTCTGCCCTGGCAAGCAGCTCCCTTCTGCTTCTGCTTCCCGCCCCATGGGGCCAGCCGGCGAGCCGACAAACTTGTTGTACAGAAAGAAGGGAGAGGGGGAAACGCAAGCGCCGACACCTCGCAGCGTCCAGGAAATCGTTTCCTAAAGCTCATGCTCCCGGTAAATTCAGATGGACGAGGCTTCGCCCTGGCAATCTGCGGCCAAGAGTAAGGCAGAAAGCCCTACAATGGCTTCATTCAATCGAGGCGGGAAATGGAACTAAGCAAGCTTTGGGGTGACCTCATCTGCCACAAACGATGCATTTTCTGACTTTTGCAGACTGGCTATGTGATTACAAATAGCACTCGGCAGAGAAGAGAGACTTCCTGGTGATTTCTGCTGGAGATGTATTCCCCTGCCACAGAGCTCACCTTCTTCCCCTGAAGCTCCGCAGCACAACAAACTTGCCAAAGCACACCGTTCAAATACATCTGGCCTGCAGTTCTTCTGGAATTTCAAAAAAGTTGCAATAAAGACACCAGAGAAAACGCCAAATCCCAGGAATATTTAACATACCATTATAATGGTAAGCTCTAATTGTTCCACTGAGGACTCCTTTAAATATACTTTGTACGGGTGTATCTTTAGCATGGTGTTTGTTCTTGGCCTCATAGCAAACTGTGTAGCGATCTACATTTTCACTTGTACTTTAAAAGTGCGAAACGAGACTACAACTTACATGCTTAATTTAGCCATATCAGATCTGCTTTTCGTGTTTACATTACCCTTCAGGATTTATTACTTTGTAACCAGAAACTGGCCATTCGGAGATGTTCTCTGCAAGATTTCTGTCGCCCTCTTTTATACAAATATGTACGGGAGCATTTTGTTTCTGACTTGCATCAGCGTGGATCGCTTTTTAGCCATAGTACACCCCTTCCGATCCAAGACTCTCCGGACCAAAAGGAATGCAAAGATTGTCTGTGCTGCAGTGTGGGTAACCGTGCTAGCAGGCAGCACACCAGCGAGCTTTTTCCAGTCCACAAACCGCCGGAACAATACGGAGCAAAGGACGTGCTTTGAAAACTTTTCAGAGGACACGTGGAAAACCTACCTATCCCGGATTGTTATCTTCATTGAAACCGTCGGCTTTTTTATCCCGCTCATCCTGAACGTGACCTGCTCCACTATGGTCCTACGGACTTTGAATAAACCGCTTACATTAAGCCGGAATAAAGTAAGCAAGAAAAAGGTACTCAAAATGATTTTTGTCCATTTGGTGATATTCTGCTTCTGCTTTGTGCCTTATAACGTTACCTTAATACTTTACTCCCTCATGAGAACACAGACCTGGGTCAATTGCTCAGTGGTGACCGCAGTCAGGACTATGTACCCCATCACTCTGTGCATCGCTGTTTCAAACTGCTGTTTTGACCCCATAGTCTATTACTTCACATCAGATACCATTCAAAATTCCATAAAAAAGAACCGGTCCACCAGACCACGGGATGTCAGATTCTCTGAAAGGCCAGTTTCAGAAAGCTTCATTCAACACAGCCTTCAGACCATAAAAATGAAAATATTTGACAGTGACTCTACAATATAAACTATATTAAAAGACTGTTGGGACTAAACTGGAATTAGAAGCCTGCACGTTTGTTCAGCTGTGGACATATATTCTTATACGTAAATGCTGTGCTTCCTTCACATCTGAGAAGTTTATTACAAGGCTGTAAAAGTGTTAAGCATAATAGCACACAGAAAAAGTATTCTAAAAATCCATGTCAAAGGTCTGTTCTGACAGATTGTATGTTAGAAATGAACTTTTGGATTCAGAGGCTAACCAAAGTCCAAAGACCGCTTGTCAAGGCAAACACAAATGAAAAAGTAGGTTGTTTTTACTTCCTGAAGTTAAAACAGTTGCTCAATTTAATAATGGCACCAGTTTCCAAGTTACTGAGGATGGGGGTGAAGCTACCTGCTCTACACTGCAGGAAAATTGTCCCATATTGTCAAACCACTTCAGCTACTGTGTCTCCTCCAGCTTCCTCTCGTCTCTCCTACTCCTCCCCTGCTGTCTTTTTCCCTGCACCTTCCTTCTTAGGGACCATTATGTTCACAGGAGGCTTCAATCAGTGGGTTACAAGAACTTTGTTTCTCCTAGGTTAATCAGATAAAAATACATGCTCTGTCCACAAGCCTGGCCCCCATAAAGCAATTAAGTCTCCCGGTAGTTTAGAGCATTTGGAAACATCTCAGACAAACTGGTTTTTCTTCTCACCTCTCTCTCAGAAGCCTGTGTGATTAAAACAAAGTAACTTGTGATGACTGAAGTTAATGCTTTTGGTACAGTACCACTTTAGTAACTCTTCTGGGAGTTCTTAAACTCAGCATGACTTTTGAGGAAAGTAACATCCTCTGAATAAGTTAATTTGATCTCAGTTTCTCAGAAAAACGAGACCTTTTCTAGCTGGAAATGAACATGTGCATCAAGTTGATTATTTCTTCCAGGAAACTATTTGGTGTCCCATAAAGAAATTCAAGATGCAGTAATTTTGGAGTGCAACTTCCTCTCAGTTTTTGCATCCTAGAAATAATTTTAACATGAACATATAAAACTTCAAATGCTATTTTCTTTCAAACTTTAAGAAGTATAAAAATAAAGTACTTGGGGCTATGTGCTGGCAAAATTAATCAAGACACTTTGAAAAGTCAGCACCACGTAAAAGGAGGAATCTACATATATTACTGTTACAAACAGGAATACATAGACAAAATTGCTTTAAAACATCCTGCTATATATGTTTCCCAGCTACTAGAACACTGTGTACATTTTCCTCAGAATTAATTTACCATCACTGTAAAATAAAATAAAATTTAAAAGGTAAAGTAAGTGTTGTTTGTTCCTCCCCAAAAACAACAGAGTCAAGAATAAGAATTGAGTCTAAGTGAATTTGCACTTAAAATTTAGGGCATTCAGCTGCAACACACATACAGCACTGAGACATTTTTACACCAGGGCTGTATACACAGGAGTGAATCAATGTTTGAAAAAGTGCATATTGAGCCATCAAACAATATGATACATTGTTATCAGGATGAATTTATTTCCCTATGCAAATCTTTTTAATTGTTACAAAACAACCATACTTTGCCTCCTACTACTGGGAAACTGAGTTAGTCAATGACTGCTGGGAACTAGTGTTAACTGAATTTTAAATTTAACAGCATTTTCAATCTTTATCCTCATAAATTATGAAAGGAAACTTCAAGTAGTATGGGCTTAAGTTACAATGAAATCCGAAATAAGCAATTATCTTTGTTGGGAATGCCAAACTGTTCTGATTCATAGCCAACTTCAAAAAAATACACAAAACCCTTGGCATGAGTAGAAATTCTGTTTTTCATATGCCACTGACAAATCCAAAGTCCAAAACCAGATATGCATCTCTGATGTCCCAATGCCTCTCGCTCTCTCTTTCTCAGGGGTGTGTTTAATATTAGACTCCCTCCAAGAAACCCGAGACAAAAGCCCCTAATGTCAGTGCTGGGCTACATGTCCAGGGTACTACCCCCCTGAGCTTGTCAAGGCTGTTATTCAATTGAGTGACAATTTGTTCAGCAAAACCCCTCTGCCTTACAGCAGAGTACCCCAGAGCCTCACCCTGGTAAACAGAACCTATTATTTCTGAGATTACAAAACTGCAGGGAAAAAATAATAACCCATCACTGACTTACAAGCAGACCAAGCAGACAAAGCCACATATATGAGTATTTCCCTTTAAACTAAGCTTTCCTTGGTGTATTACCTCAAGTAGCCTGGAGAAGCACAGACAGTAACTCTCTGCTTTGCACTCACTCTCCAGGGTAGCAGCTTCTGTTTTTCAAAAGAGCACAGAACAACACACTAGAATAGCTTTCTCATCAGTTAATAGCTCAGTGTCCAGAAGCTATTTGAGGAAACTTTTTATTGTTAAACATTTTCACTCTTCCACAGAGGGGAAAAAAAACCCAAAACAAACAACCCACAACAAAAACCCTAATGAAAAAAACCCAGCACAATCAAAAAGCATCATGTTTAATGCTGAGAATCAGACCATTACTTGAAAAAATCCTCATCTGACCGATTCAGAAGAGGGGAGTAAAACTGTACCTCCCACAGCAAGCTGATATAAAGACGGTACCAGCTATTCAGGACTGGATGAGGTTTTGTCTGCCTTTTCTGGTTCTGTGACAAGGTTATCCTGGAGAGCTGTGGATGGAGCAATGCTTTCACTGGTACATTCCTCAACAGATGCACTCCCTCTCTCTGATCTTGACTTTGATACCAACTCTTCTGTCTCTCTGGTAAGGTCTTATGACAAAATTTAAATGTAAAATCTAGATGAGAAGTTACATTCCTAAATCATGCCAAGACATTTCAAATTAAAGAAAAGCTTACATTATCAGAGCTCCTGAGGATCTGAATGTGTTGCAACCAGGACTTCCTAAAAGTGCATTATTTTTACTCATATGCCTAGCCAGGGCGAGCTAGGAGTTCAGTTTTAGGATCAAAACTTTTAAAATTGTTCTTTGTAGTGTGGTTTCTTCATCTACAGAGTGCAGAAAATGCACACTTCCCATATAAATAAAAGTAGGGCAAATTTAATTGATTCCAAGCATGTTTCTGATCGAAAGGCAGGTAGATATTGATAATTACTTAGTTAACCAGCAGTTTTAAAAGACGAGGAAAAGAAATTTGCTATAAACACCTTAGACTTACCTCAACATATCATTACTTAAAAATCAAAAGATGTCCTATTTTATAGTTTCTGTATTCAGCTTGAAGTTTTAATTCTGGCTTTCTCAAGAACAGAATACCAGGCAATTTTTTTTTTTCACCTTGGTATACAATTACTTCATATTTGAAGAAATACCAAGTCAAATAAGTCTTTATATTTTTCATCTAAAAGTGTGTAAAAAAAACCCTATAGAAAATACTTCAGACAGGTAAGGGATCCTTAACTGAAATCAGTCTCCAAGTTTTTGTTTCTTAAGGAAGTAACCTCAGTCACAGAAATACAAAAATTGAAAAAGAGCTCTTGAGACCAGGTAAAAGATAAGAATAGCTGTACTGATCAGACCCCAAACATGCAGCTAATCTACAATCCTGACTCCAACGGCAGACAAGGCTGGATGCCTGGGCAACAAGATAACAGAAGGAGAAGCACACAGGGCTTTCTCAAGTGCTGTCCCACTTAATCAGTCATATCTCAGCATTTCTGGGTCAGATGTATTTGTGTGTTCAGCACAAATTTTTCTTCTGCGAGCTTGTTCTGTTTTATTGTGTGTAAGTTTTTAATGTTCACAGCAGTAAAAAGTTTGCACTATGTGTGTGCATAGAGGGAACAAAACTAAGAAACCCAAACATCCTTTTGTTTCAAATCCACTAGTTTCATTAGTGCCCCTCTCATTTCTTTGGAAATGGGCAGGAAATGCTAGACTTCCTAGTGCTAGACTTCATGCTAGTGAAGTTATTCAGTCTTTTCATAGCATTCCTGATCAGACAGTCTTCCATCACATCTCTTGCAAATGAGAGAGGGATTTTCACTTGTAAATTCAAGAACCATCATAACCAAAGGTGAGATTTCTAGAATTATACAAAGAACTCAGCTAAAATTAGAGAACCAAGTGAGGTTCACTTTGAGACTGGTAATTTTGAAAATCCCACCTGAGCACAGGATCCACTAGCCTTATTTATTCTTTCAAGTTATTTTCTAATAGTTTTATCAATGAAAAACAATTTGTTCATACTTTTCCAGCAGTAAATATTATATTACAAGGTTCTTGTATCTAGACAGACCTGTGAATCCTGACAAGTTCCCTTTTTTGCTAGGTTATTATCATTTAGACCTCAGGGTTTCTGGCATTTGAGCACCACTGACAAAATGAAAGAAGATACATTTCAAAAGCTAAGGCAAAATGTAAATCAGAATGATTCTAAACCTAGAAGACAGAAATGCTTGGGCTGCATTTGTTATCCAATTACCAAAATATTGAAAACATTGTACAAACACAACTATCACTGCATTAGCACATTTACAGAACATACTCAATAAGGCTCATTTAAGATGAGCCAAATTCAGAAAACCAAGCTTGCACAATCTAATACTTCTGCAAGAAGCTGGATGGAGAAGTTTTGCTTTTACAATTCTGGTTTGATACTGAAGCCTTTCATATTTATCACCTCACCCCCATACAGTTCCTGTCATACAGCTGCTTATAAAGAAGTCCATACTCCTCCCATAAGAAAACTGAACTTACCACAAAATTAAAACGAACAAAAACAACCCTTCACACATTTTCTGGTCTTCTATAAAACCAACCTCATTGTTGGAAAATTAAAAATTCCAGAGCTGAGAATTTAATTTTAAATAATAGTTTTTTTCTACTTAAGAAGCAGTAGGCTGCCCACTCTAGTTCTATCAGAACTAAAAGCTGTCCAGCAATATAAGGGGTAAATTTTCTATAGTTTAAACCGGAGAATCAAACCACAAGCAATGACAAAGGAAGGCCTCTAAAAATAAGTGCTAATGCTTTAATGAGAAAAAGTTAATATTTTTGCACACACATAGCTTTAATATTTCCCCTAACTATCTTTTTTAAACAGTGAGTTCCTGCCTTAAAGAAGAAAATTCTTAAATGACAATGCTAGCAACAGGAAGCACCCAAAGTTAACGCAACCATCTTGGGAATAATATGAAGTCTACCTCACATGAAAACAACTGTGGCTAGGTTAGCCCTGCTTTTCAGATGAATTCTACAAATACTGCTGCTTTATGAAAGGAAGTCAATTGGAAAAGTTTATTAAGTACATAGCAAAACATGGACAAAAATGAGAATACCAACGGTGAAGCAAGTATCAAAATATCTACCTTTTCAGCCTAACAAAAAGTATGTTTCATTAATGAAATCAGATCTGGAAACTGCTGGTGTACTGAAGTTATTTCACACCTCTTACATGTGATAGAAAGTTTACCACATATTCTACTGCATGTTACTATATTTCACACACTCCTCTGCGTAGCAAATGCAAAATAAATAAAAAAACCATTACAGACTGCTGTCCAGATATGATCTGAGAGTTCCTCCCAGCTGCTGGAAGGTGCAAGAGGCACACAGTGTGCCAAGCACGGGCTCTGGTGTGGGCAGGGTGACTCCCAAAGGGAAAGCACAGGGAGCTGGCAGTCCAGGGATGTACCAAGCTGAGTTTAGAGCAGGCAGAGTCTACCTGGGTGAGCCTCTGCTCAGGGGCTCAGGAGAACACCAGGGATGCAGCTGCACAGGCTCCACACTCAGCTGAGCCAGAGGCACTTACCAGCCTGCACCTACCCCATTCTGACAGGCAAACCCAACCCAAAGGAAAAGCTTCCACCAAACCTAGAGGGATTACCTTTCTGGAGGATGGTGAACACTGTGCCTGCTCAACAGCTGTGAACAGGGGCATCCACATCCCCCACAATGTGGGGTTTTTATTACTGGAAAGTTACTGTAAGATAGTGATACAAACACAAAACTGAAATACTGTATATTTACACAGTATAAAGCAGGCACAAAAGCACTTATTTGGCTACAGAAAAGCAACCCCAACCCCGTGCTTTTATGCATGCAGTAACAAAGCGCAACAAGAAAAGAAACAAAAACACCTTCCAATCTATCATTTGACACAATACTAGTATCACCTTAAGAGCTTCAAAACTGAGCACACAGCTGGAGAAAAAACCCCAAACCTACACATCAGAATGTTTGTTTGGCATCTACTTTGCTTCTTAACATAAACTAATTTTATCTTCCATAGAAAAGTTACCAAGAGAGTGAGTCAAACGACACAGCAATAAGGAAAGAAAGAGTAATAAAAGGTTGTGACAATTATTCAGGAGTTTGGGTCAGATAAGATAAACCAGACCAAAACAAAAACAAAACCAACCAATCAACAATAGCAACACAACCCAAAATGAAGCTTCATTCTATTTATTTTACCACTTTCACTACAGAGATTTATAAAACTACAAAGTTGGAGAGCATAGTCCCATCCAAGGAAGGAGCAACAGGGGTATAGCCACAGAACGTAACCCAAACTTTATTTACTTTTGTATTTAAGGAGACAGTCACATCAAATTTGCCACAATTCAGCAAGATTTTACAGAACTGAAGAACTGTCAAGCTACCTCCTTGAATTCTAATGCAGTTTTCTCTCATGGGCAACCTTTAAACCTTCCTACAAAGAATTTACAATGCAGAAATAGCAGTGTTGCAGGATGAAAAGCTGAAGTTCAAGCTATCTAGAAACATAGTAGACTAAAATCAAATTCCTACAGCTGCAATATGACTACCAAAACATGGAACAGTATTAAAAAAACTAAAGTAAAAATTTTTTAAAACCCCATCAACTTGAAAAGCAAGGATTCCTAGAAAACTATTTCACTGTTCCTTGTTACATATAATCAAGCAACCTTAGAGAAAAACAGACTAAAGAAAAGTCTATCATGTTAATGCAAACTTATTTCTGTGGCTAAATCTCTGCTTGGTACTGGTGCACAGACAAGAAAGATATCTTTATGATGCACCAACAGAGCTGGCAGCTCCACTGAGCACAGCCTATCAATCCCACCTCCCTGTCAGGGCTGTAAATCTGTAAATCTATAACCAGAGAGATCCTGACACAGCCTGGGTACACGACCTCCATGTGAAAACACAACAGCGACTACAGGCAAGATACACAGCACAAGCAGCCACCTAAAGCAAACCTAGGCATAATTACACAACCACCTCTTGCTAATCTCCCTTTCATGCATTAAGGAAGGGGGAAAAGTATGAAAAGTAGAATTAATCATATGATTTGCTCCTACTAACCTTAACAGAAAAAACACTATAGCTTAGTTTTGTCATTGAGACAGATAACAGTGGAAAGTGAATAATCCCACTGTAAAATACCTGTTTAAAATAAATAGAATGAACTGCTTCCTGGAAGTACAGTTCTGTCTCAAGTACAGTGGATACCTAAATATCTAAGTTATAGAAGCAGGATTTATATCCCCCTAATTAGAGAAACTCTATACCTTAAAGTAGTAGATACAGTAGGAAAAAACCTTAAAATTTTTTATCAAGAATGGCATCTAAATGTCACAGAATGAAAATTCTGCATAGTTGCCGTGTCTTAGGTAATCCCTTTGGTCGTGTTTGTACTTGAAGCAAGAGCATCTTAAGGGTTGGGCTGACTTGGTACACCTGCAACAGATAAAGCTGTTAACACTGCTAACATAACCAAAATCCTCCAGTCCTGCTGAGTGCTTTATACACGTTGTGAGTGTCTACCAAGAAGTGAACACACTGCAAACACAGACAAAAGCAGGAAACACAGGACCTCAGCTTTAAATGTTCTTTCTGGCTTCTCTTCCAGCACCCTAGAGGATTTGCTTAAATGGTAACACCCAAGCATGAATAACAGCTTGAGTCATCTTCACGATAAACAGGAGTGGCAAAGAAGATTTTCAAAGTGATGGGAGAGACAGTGAAGACTATAATTTGCTATTCTTCCTGTTTTTTCAATTTGCCTTCAGCTGTTAAGGCAGATAAAAGTTTCAACCCTCAAAAAGCACAGCATGGTTTTCATTAAAGGAAACTCTTCAGGAGTACTAGAAAGACATGAATTAAACACTCTTACATATTTTATTTAAGCATTTATTAAAGAGTGTGTGCATATATAGCCAAAATATAAAAGCATATAAACATAAATATATTCATATTCATGTTTTAAAATATTTATATTTAAATTAATATTTAAAATATTTATATTTATATTCAAAATACCACTATGTGGTATTTTCACAAATACCCAAAAAACAATCATTTTACAGACTCCTAAAAATGTGCCCTGTATGATAAAGGCAAAAATCACAGAAGGTTTTCCAGCCACAGCTGTGACAACTAAAATGTCATAACCTTAAAAAAATTTAAAGCACATGCAGCAGAATCAGTATGAGCCTTTAGCACTATCACGCCAAGGAGCAGTGGTGGTCGTGACCTCTCTCATCCCTCATGCTCCTGGAACACACTCATGATGCAAGCAGAAATATATTTAGTATGTACAGACAGAAAACCTCAGATATGTTCTCAGTTCCTTTCTGAAGGAAGGTTAAAGCTGCCTACTCCTAATGTAATTTTGGCAGAAGGAGCGTGGTGAGCACATGACAAGCCATCCTTTGGTCATCCTTAGCATGTTTTGTCCCCTGCAAGAAAAATCCTAGAAAATTCCATATTACAAATCACTGCCTGTTGCAACTTCCAAGGTGAGCTACGAGGTGCTTAAAATCCAGAAACCCACAAGACATGAGTGATGTCTGCATGAGCAATTTGATGCCTGCAGTTCCTGAGGAGCCTGTCTTTACACCATGAAGCTCCCTCTGTTAGATTGCATCCTGCCAGTGAGCATGCTTGCAGATGTTGTCATTCTGGACATGCTCAGTGCTTTTTTAGTGCCTAAGGCTGCCCCCTCATCCCTGTATGTGAGGAAAGGCAAAATTTAGCAGGCATGAAAGGAGTATGCCTGACATAGACTAGCTCTCCCAAGAGAAGCCAGCTGCTGCGCAGAAACGCGTCTGAGTCCCGCAGCCCAGAGGGAAGACAGCGCAGGAACGCGTGACTCATTTGCCAGCACTGGAGTCACTCGTGGTTGAACCCACAACTACATCTCGGGTTGGTAACACAGCGAGCCACAGCCTGTCCTGAAGCCCCAAGGGCAAGTGGCAAAGCACAGCTTGCACCCACATAACTCCACTGCTAATCCATAGCAGCAGCTGAAAACAGTCCCTGAGCTGCATCATGCCCCAAATCTTGCCTAGGCATTGTCCAGAGGAGAGCTGACAAATGCCAGAACAGGCCAGGGAACACGTTACCAAGGAAACACCCCTGATGGCTGTGGGGCAAAACTTAAGCCCAAACTACTGTCCCTTTGGGGCCAGTAGTACAAACTCAGCCCCAAATACCCAGCCCTAGATGCTTTACTTGGCTGCTTATCAAAAAGATTTTAGATTTTTTAATGCAACAGTAAACCTAACCAATAACCTAATGTATCAAATGTTAACAGTGTGACCATTCCTACTTCCTCCTGATTTAAAAGGAACCACTTAAGATGCCAAAACCAATGAGGATTTTAAACTGCATGCAGACACCTACATTCAGAGGAGCTGTAGAACTTTGGACACACCTAACAGAAATCCCTACTGAGAAGGATACAAACCACAAGAAAATATATTAACTCCCCTTTCTAGGTACTCAGTTCCTCCTTACAAGGAGCACAGAAACCTAATTTGAAATTGTACATCCAAGGAAACAGGCACTAAGCACTTGAGAACAGTGAGGTCCACAATAACTGTGTCCTTGTACAAAGACCAGGAGGCTGCATAGCTAAGCCTGTACTATTCCAAAGTACTAAGGAGCACTTGCTGACCTGTAACTGCTCACAGCTTTACCCTGACCTGGATTTGTCAAATGTTTTTTACACAAATCTTAAACATATTATTTAATATTTTTTTCCTTAATGCATGATCAAAGGAGGGCTGCTGTTATTCCAGCTCAGCGAGTTTGCCATATTAATGCAATAATATATTCTTTGGGAATACACTGCTTTGAGCACGAAGGCAATGCTGCCACAGTGAGCTGCATAATTTAAAACCAACAGAAGTCTTTGGTGTGGGATGAGGTATTTAAGTATAAACACTGACTACACAGTTAGTTTACAAATACTTACTGCAAACATCAAGTTATGTTAAATCAATGCTGTGTGATAAAACAATACTGTAGATTTCACTGCAAATGTTGAATTGACAATAGAAACCACAGAAAAGAAGAAGCTAAAAAAGGAGAAACATTATGGAGCACAGTTTAGGCAATGCTACATGAAAGAAGTTATAAATAAAGCAAAGCACACTTGTCTACTTCTACTCATATTTTAACCATTAGGAGAAGTAACTTCATGAAGCCATCTTTATCTTGCATCAGTCACTAAAACTCCAAAACATACTACAACTCCAAATCACAAAATATATCAAAATACTGGTGTTCTTCCCTCCTTAGGAAAATAAAAACACTAATTAGGACAGCATGTATTAAAGAGCAATACAGCCAAAGAAGGCTACAGTGACGACAGCTGCAGTGCAATGCACTGCTTCAGTTTCACATCTGTTCAGTGTTCACACAAAAACAAACATGCAAACCACAGCTGAAGTTACTGGACCAAAGCAGGCTGTGAATGAATTCCCTTTAGCCTGCCACAATGAACCTTCACATTCTGTTCTGAGCTGCTGGATGGCTGCAGGTGGCGATGCAGCTGACCCTTATCCCTGTTAACAGCAAGAGCTACCACATAACCTTTTAAAACTCCAGTCCTAAGAGAAATACCCCTTGGAATACTCCTAGTTCTCAAATGGATGAGAACAGAACACTATGGTCTGTAGAGGTTACCAGGAAAGTGTGGAGTGCTTCTGTCTCTAACTTGCTTTACCTTCAGACAAGGCTGCAGTTGGCCTGCCGACTGCAGTGCAGAAGAACAAGACCCTTTCACTACCCCAACACTGTGCATGGGAAAGGGCATTTGCAAGGAGCATTTTCTCAAAGCAGAAGCATGGAAAACATAGCACCTTGCTTGTACCTCCCCATTCAGAGCTTGTGAGCAGAATGGAAACTGAGAGGCAGAGAAGTATAGCTGGATTGCTTTTCAGATGCAACAAAGACACTCCACAGGCATTTACTTCCTTGAATGGCACAGCAAAACAAAAAACACCCCACAGGTATTTCACTCAAAATAGATTGGAAACTGACAGACTTTGTGTTTGATTTACTTGCCTGAAAACCTGTTCTTTCTTGCTTATTCCTAACAAAGTGCAGCAAACAGCAACAATACTTCAGTCAAAGATGTGACATGGCAGTTGACAGGGCACTCTCTAAGGGAAATTCAGATATTCTGGAATTTGTTCACATAACCTTCATTTGAGATATTCAAAACAATTACTTTTTTTGGGTGGCCACAAGGGAGGTCAAATTGACAGAATTATGGAAAAGGCAGTGCATAAGCTCCCAGGCTGGCAGGTAACAAGCTATCCCTTTCATAGGAAACAGATTTTAACTATAGAAGGGTTTAAATCATATTTCTGTAAGTATGGTAAAAATGAAGCAAAGGGTATTCAGCATCTTAGAGTCCAAAGTAATTTCAGCTCCCTTTAAAGTTACAAGATCAAAATGGTGCTCAAAATACTGAAAGTGAGCACAGATTCAAAGTACAGAAAGAAATACACTGTACAGTACTCTATTTTGCTAATAAAAATTATGCAGCATTATTAACATATTCTAGTATGATCTCCACATAATCTTAATCTGGAAGCATCATAACCTCACTGGTAAATATTTGAGTAGCTAAATGGGACTTCTCCTATCAGGGTTTGATAAGGATTTAAGAAAAAGGAAGTACTTTTCACATGATTGAGTCAGTATGTAGTTGCCCCTTTTTAAAATCAAGAATTATTGAGAAGAACCTTCAACTGGTTTCCACCCTTTATTTTGTCTAGTTATGCTTTTTTGCTGTTGTTGTTGAAAGAAAGGATGACCTAGAAAGGTTTCATTTCCTTCCTAAAGCACAGATGACTAAATCAGCTAGCTATGCAAAAGTAATAAACATATCCACAATGAGTAGCTAAGGAGTAATATATTATCTTTAGAAAACAGTAAAAAACAATCTTTTACATTCACTTCATGCAGCTTCCCAAGTCATGTAAAGGTCAGCTGCATCTGAGACCTTTTTCAGAGAAATTATACAAGGCATTTTTCCTCACAAAAGCTCCATGACAAGTAAAACTGCAATAAATTCAAGCTATTTGGTAATAAATTGCTCAGTCCTTTTAAATCTCTCATTGAAGTCCTGCTTTTTAAAGCAGTCAGGAGAATGAGCAAAGACTGAAGCAGACAAGCCTTGCAATGAAATGCACTACCTGGGAGGGTGAAGGACACCAGAACTCAACAGAAATACACAGCAAGTAAGTGGGGAAATCAAAGTTGCATTAAGAAAATATTTGTAAATACATGTTTTTCGGAAGTTTATATTCTTATTTACTAGGCCAGATGTTTTGGGGTTTTTTTTGCATAAGCTTCTCTTATACCATGGATACCATGCTTTTCTTCTTAACACTTTTTTTTGGGCAGAAAAAAACAAAAAAAAACTCCAAAACCACCAAAAACAAACAAAAAAACCAAACCAACCAAAAAAATTTAAATAAACCCCAAAAAACACTCTCTAACCATATGAGGACACTTGAACTTTCTCAAGATTCCATCATTCTTGGACTGTTTACAATTAACCCAAAGAAACCACTTATGGTCAGACATTCTTTAGGAGTAAGAAGAAGGCATCTGGCTTTTCTCTAATCCTTTATCAAGTGTTTGGAGGTTCAGAGGTATTCACTGGTATGAACTACACTTCTCTAATTGCCTGCCCATTCTTGAGGGAATTGCTAATTAAGCAGACACTTGCAAACCTTGCACACCACTGCATGGAGGCAATACCCAGATAAGGAACTGCAGAAGAATGCAGTAAACCATTCTTTTGTTCACCAGCTAAGCCTTTCTGGGATACCTCAACAGCCTCCTGAGTCGGCCATGTAACTATTTTCTCCTGTTTCTAATAAATCAAACTTTGCAGGCAAAACCAGCCAACATTCAGATATGAGGAAGGGGTAGATTTTCTGTGCAAGAAGACTCATGGCTCTAAATTTCTGTGTGGGCTTCAGGTCCTTTGCTACAGTGACCCAAAGATGCAGCAAGACATATTGGTACAGATAATGTTTTACCACTCCTCATCCTCCTCTCCTAAGCACTCTGCCATTTACAGCTCACAGCCCCTTCCTCCCCTTGTGGAAAGCCAGAGGAGGCAATGGAGGCCAGCACAGAATCTTGGAGCTCCTGTCCTGGCTGCCACAGCTGCCCTCAGCTTTTAAGGGAAACCTGCTGTGGCCTCTGGTGCCTCCAGCAGTAGGAGACATTCACTGTCTGGAGCCTGGGGAGACCCAGACCAGATGATATGGAGGTCAGTGAGGCACCTGGATACATGTCATGAACATTTCTTTTCATCCCCTCCACTGGGCTCCACTGCACATCCTTCTCTGGCACTAGATGATATTTGTAGGCCCCTTACAATGGAACTATTCCACGCTATGAACACTCAAATCAGCCACCCCAAAATATGTCCCTCTAGAAACTCAAGAAGAGAGAGTCAAAACATTAAAATACACTCAAGCAGAGCACTCAAGAAAACTGGAATAATCCTGTGCTTTTTGATGACATTATCATTTGTTTCACAAAAGACCATAATTTTTGAAAACACAACTCTCTGGATTTTGCAGTCTGAAAGTCCAGGTCTCAATTAAATTTTCCTGCATTCCTAGTTTGAGTTGTTGGGTAGAAACTGGTGGATGTGGTATACCTATCAGTAAGCTGGCTTCAAGCCTGGTTTGTAGAAGGTAGCAGGAGCCACTTCTAGCTTGTAGAGAGTCAAGGCTAGGTACCTGTACCTCTGTCTTAAGGTTACAATTCACAAACACCTTCTGCATGCTTGTAAGTTTCCTAAAACAGTGTCTGCCTTCCTCTCCAGAACTAAAAGATATGGGATCGGTTCTAAAATGGTTGCTTTATGTCTCTCCAGTCAAAATTACCAGCCTCTATAGTCTCCTGCTTTGTGGCATACATAGCTTATTTCTGGTTTATAAATAACAAACAACGAAAAGAAACAAATGTTTGATTTACTGAAATACAGCCAAAAAAAAAAAAACCAAACAACCCAACCTTCCAGCATTTTATTTGAATGGCATCCAAAAATACCAAAGTGACTGAAATGCAAAGGACAGTGAAAAACAATATTTTAAGTACTATTAGCAAACACATCAGATGCCCAGAACTAAGGCCCTATTGCCAAGAAAGAATAGCAACTGGATAAAAATTAACTTTCAAATAAAAGCATAGAATTTATTGCTGACTTTGGTACCAAAACACAGTCAAGGGTATTACCCTTATGATTTGTGCCAGACTAGTAAAATGATGCTGGCTTACAATCATGTAAATCAGCAGACCTATGTCGACTTCTTCCTCTGATATGCTTCCTTTTTCTAAAACCAGAAGACATGCCAAAACTAATCCTGTTTTGCTCTTTTAATTTATTTTCCCAGAACCAAATCTCAGCAAGACCACAACTTATTCTATAGAGCAGGGTGTGACTTCTTTTTTTCTAGGCAAGCACATTATACAAGGACAAATTCTACTCTGAAGTGTTACTTACAGATTGCCAAGCGAGAGACTCCATAATTCGATGTTCACAGAGCTCTAGATGCTTTATCATTTCTCGTGTCAGGCTGGGTTCTGCTCTGATAAAGCTTTCGATCACCTTGTAGAAGTCAAAGGCTTTTAAATCAAATACATTGAGAATCCACGGGAAAGACAAGTCTGTTTCAGCACTGGTACTGTCACTTTGTGAAGCATTTCCTGAAGGGAAAACAGACTAAAATTATCACAAATTCTACATTCTTTCACTTTTGATGTTTTTTTCTTTTTGTATTTATTTAAATCATTGCTAGCTCACAGCTTTCAGTGAGTTGCTTTTTGTGTTTTGGGCAGTTTTTCTGCTATTTATTTTATGTATTAGAATAGATGGTAATAATTATCAGTAAGTAACAATGCTATTAAGGACTTTAGATTTAACTTACTGCCATATGTAGCCATGACAACCTCAACAGCACAGGCCAGAAGAGATGTGTGGAAGATGTTATCATTCAGAAGTTTGCTGAAGAGAAAGTAAGTTATTAGTACTTGTCACAAGATTTAAAATAGCAGACTTCAGTAACAAGTTAGGGGCAAGTACCTGAAATTCTGCACTGAGAGGCGCTCTTCCTCCTGAAATAAATAAATCAGACCACACTTGTGAATATTCTTAGGATTTCTAGAGGTACTGCCAGTACTAAGATTGCAGTACTAAACTTACCGACTTCAGCATGGACTCCATTACTCTGTAATAGAGACGCACTCCAAGCTTGTACCTCTGTTAGAATGAGAAATTCAGGAATATTACAAGAAGTTTTGACAAAATACAACAGGCAGACTCATGTGTTTTAACAATCCAGAACATTCCAGTGTTTGACAGAGCCACTACATACAAGTTACTGTCCCCATTTCCACTGGTCAATAACACTGGAGAGGCCTCAAGGGCTCCTAAGGTGTGTGACTACCCCAACCACATGAAGATTTAACCAAGTGTAACAACAGTAATTGTGTTCACATTGATTCACAGCTAACAGGATAAAAAGCAGGGCTGACAGACAGGAAGGAGACTGTTGAGTGCAAACTTGGTTGGATTTATTTCTCAAAATCCTTGTTGAAAGTACAGCTGCTCTCCTGACTTTGAAAGGAAGTGAGTCACCTTTGGCAGTTTTAGGCCAAGTTAGCCTAATAAATGCAAATATATGTTTCACTTAATGTATTTTGCCCAAAAAAAGTTTCCATTCTTCAATAAAGTACTTCCAACATATTTCCACCCAATTCCTATTGCTCCTTACATGGTAAGAAGAATTTCTTAAGTGCTATCTGTACAGTGCTCCTCAATTTGAAAAGCACACTGTTACCTTCTATCTACACTGAATGAGGACAGTCAGTCCACTAAGTCAGGTCTCACACCAGCTAGTGCTAACAGAGCTCAAGTGAGTGATATTCAACCCAAATACTTACCTGTGACCCAAATTCAGCCCATCCCTGTCCAACTGCTTCAGCAAATTTCTTTTGGAAGATGTGGTCAAAACTTTCCACTCTTTTCAAGATACTATCCTTAGGATTCACTGTGCAATTCTAAAAAAGTACAGGAAGCAAATTAGGAGAAGAAAAGACAAAGAAAAGACATTTTACTTCAAAAACATCTCAATCATTTAAATGATTAAAAGTCCTGCTTCCCTTTGTAAAACCTCTCAATAAGGTCATCAGCATAAAAAAAATGGAGTATTTAAAAGAGTGCTGTACATCCTTTTCTCTTTTTTCTTTCCCTTTTATACCCCCTTTCTTTCCCTTTTATACCCCCTTTCTTTTCCATTCAATACATACATAAAAGAATTTTAATATGTAGCTCAGTAACTAAAGTATTTAAGCACTTAAAAGGTTCCAGTACACAACAGTTAGAGAGAAGTGCTTTCTAAAATGAGTTATTACATTTAAACCAACTCTATAAAAAAGTACTTTTTCAAAAACATGCGCATCAGATCTACAGGTGTATATTTTGCTTGAGAGGTAATTCTAAGAATCCTACACAAATCTTTGTAGTCACTTACATTGAAGTACACAATGAGAGTATCTGATGGTTTATCAGTTGCTGAATTTAAAATCATAATCAATTGCTGAATGTTATTCATTGCCGCTCTGGAAAAACAAAATAAAATGCATATTAAGCATTAAGGTTGGTTTCACAGTTTCCAGAAACTGAAGAGCAAATCCACACAAAAAAATTAGGAATTCAGTTCTCACTCCAGTTATCAAACAAACTATTTGATAAAATCTATTGCGCTGTGGTAACTACTAGGAATTCTA
The DNA here is from genome assembly GCF_001522545.3 of Parus major. Classification (NCBI taxonomy): domain Eukaryota; kingdom Metazoa; phylum Chordata; class Aves; order Passeriformes; family Paridae; genus Parus; species Parus major. The sequence continues at coordinate 61,310,687 of NC_031768.1, read as the reverse complement.
ACAATGCAATTTACCTAATTATTTACACATGTATTGTGACAATTTTAATAACCAAAAGAATGGCTTAACACCTAGGAAACAGTTTGATTCTTCTATGGTATTGTTACTTCCTGAATTTTTCATTGTGTTTTTTTGTTTTAAGTTGAATTCTGTGTGTTTGTCTGTTTCAAATTTTTGTATCATTTAACCTCAATTTGGCTCACATCACCAGTCAAATAAGCACAAACTCAACAAGAATGTGCTCAATCATTGCAACTATAGCAGTAAGATGCATTTTTCTTTAATCTACTTTCTACAAAGTATTGGTAAAAATCACTTCTGCCTCAACTCTCCTAATGGTAAGGAGAAGCATAAGGATACTGGAAAAACATTAAGTGAAAACATAACAACCCATTCTCATTATGCTTGTAATTAATACTTACACTCCTTTTATACACTAATTTCTACATAAATGACCAGATACAAATCCACTAATAAAAATTATTAGATTCTCTCCAGTTTCAAGGGAGCTTTAAAGCAGATTCTATGAATCTAGGTTCAGAAATACGACACTGTAAGGTTATCCAAAGGAATAAGCATGGTGCTTTCAGCATATACTACACAGGGTTCAGTTTAATCGGGGAGAGACAAGGATACACTTTCCACTCTAAGCTGGTGATCAAACCTCTGCTGCCATCTACTGACATTTCCGTGGCTTCACGAAAAGCAGTTACTACAGCCCGAAATCAGTGCTGGTGAATAGGCCTTCACATGAATTGCCTTAAATAGGATCAGTTTTGGGAAAATCAGAGCAAAGCCCAAGTGTGGATGGAGAGAACCTAAATATCACTAGACTTTCTCTCAAGATCTAAGTTGGTTTAGCACATTTCAAATTTTTAGCAATGCAGAAACTTTGTACTTCTGTACTTTCTTAATGTCAAGAACTTTAAGGATGCATCTTTGTCAGTGTTAGAGGGCTTTATTTCTACTATAAATAATAAGTATCAGTGATCAGAACTACAGTATAGTTTATGGAAAAAAAACAGCAAAACAAGGCCAGAGTTCCTTAAAAATGAAAAAAATACTACTGTAAAGATGACTATTTCTAGCTACAATATTGAACAAAAGAACACTTTCAAGACAAAAACTCATACCGAACAGGAGTCTGTGGAAGTATAACATTGATTTCCTCATCTGGATTGTTTTTTAGTGGTGTCCTCTCCAGCTGTGAGCTACAGAAATGGAAAACAAACTTATGAAAGACTAATACAATTCAAAAGACAACATTTTCTATGAAGACTTATTAACCTGAAGAGAAAAATGTGTAAGAGTTTTAAAGGATCTAGATGTCTAATAACTCCAGTTGTTTAAATTCCCAAGTAGATCTCCTTTGAGCAAGATGTTGGACTAGACAGCCTCTAAAATTTTCCTCCCAAGCTTTTTTCTTTTCTAGAATTCTATTTACAAAAAGTTTAATTTTTATGTAGAGATAGTATTGAATTTTAATCCAGTTTTAAATTGGTGTATTTTCATGGCACAGATAAATTCAAACTCATGTGATATGCTCACATTAAATTAGAGAGATGTTGAATTGTCAGAAATCACAAGCATATAGGTGTGGGACTGAGAAAAAAAAAATAATCAAATAATCATAGAATGGTTTGGGATGGGAAGGGACCTTTGAAGGCCATCTAGTCCCATCCACCTTCAAGGACCAGGGACATCTTCAACTAAATGGGGGTCCTCAGAGCCCTGTCCAACCTAACCTTGAATGTCCAATGATGGGACATCCACCACCCAAACCATTCGGTGCCAGCTGGCTCAGAGCCGTAACACCACCTCTGGCACATCTAATCAGCTAGCATGACATGCCTCCTCCTCATGATTCCTCAGCTTCGCCTGGATGACAGGGCCTTGCACAGAGTAAGAGTTTGAGCAGAGTTTCCAAATCATTTTAGGCAGCCACAGTCCCAAATTATTTAAGTCACGATATAAAGCAAGGCTGGTGATGGTGGAAATACCTTAGCCAAACTACAAAGCTAGCAGGTCAACAGGCTAGAGTGATCTCCATTTATAACACAAGGGGGCAGAGAGCAACACAAGATTGCATTCTCTATTACAGAATGAAAGCAGTAAATGGAAATATTACCACGCTATGACATCAGGCTGCAGAGTCTCGTCGTGATTCAGAAATAGTCTCGCGTCTATATCTTTGTTCTTGAGATAGAGCTCGTCATACTGTTTCAAGATAACTTCAACCTCAAAAAGACATTGAAGAAAACCCGAATTTATTTTACAGGAACAAGTTTGACAATCTACTGAATAACATAAGTTATTCCTACTTCATTTTTACAATGCTGAAATGCTAAAAGAATGACCTTGGAGCTCACAAAGTTACTTCTTATACAACAGCTGAAACATACCTGGAGGAAAATTACTGTTTATAAGAGAAAACAATCCAAGATCGTAAGATTTTTTTGATGAAATGCAGGTCTTGACACTGTAAAAATACCTGCAACTCAAACTAACATTTCCACATTTTTAAATCTTTCCTTCCAGAGAAAGGGGTCTCCAAGAGCAGGAAATGTAAAATGCATGTTTTCAGAACAGCTGTTGGGCAATTGGCTCAGTCCCTGTCTTTGCTGTTTTGGACAACAAGGTCTAAACTAAAACCTTCTTTATCTCAGTAGGAGTTTCCTCGTTTTATATTAATATATTTGCCCTGCAGTAGTTCTCAAGAGATACACCTACTGCTACAGAAATAGACTTGTTATTATTGCATAGCCACACTGTAGCTTCTTCAGTAACTGTTCAAAGTTCTTAATTGACTCTATCCCAGATTGATATCATTTCACTTTGCATGGAAAAGTTTATTGGATTTTAAATTATTTTTTTTTTAATTATTTATTTTTATTTTTACTTTGAGTGACTAACATTAACTGCAAGTCTGCAAATATTTTTATCTGGCCCTCTGAATCTGCTGCTCTGCTCATACAGAAGTAGGCAGCCACCTCAATTATCTGCTCCCCGAGCCCTTAAACGTTTTAAATGATGCTGTGCTCTGGCAAATTCCTGCTAGAAAAACAGGCAACAATACATATGAACTCAAATTAGTCCCCTCTCAGTCTCAAGAGAGAGAAAGTTACAAATACCTCCTATACAGCTTTGCTCTCCTTACCCTCTTCTTCACCTTTGCCAAATGGATTTGCTCCAAACTGATCTCACAATTAAAACTGAGATTAGGTCTATGCAAAGATTGTATTTCAATTCTCATTATCACTATTATTTTTATTTAAAAACTTAATTAAATTTTCATTTTTTGTTATCTTCTTAATGGCTCACGCATTCTTTTCAACTAAAGTAATTCAGTATTTCATTAATTTCTAAAAAAAACCAGCAGCTCTTAGACAAGACGGCTGTACTGGGCTAACTTGGAAGAAATCTTCAGTCAAAAATAAGAGTTCTGTATCAATCTATTCATCAGTGCATAAAGCCTGACCAGCAAACACATGGGAAAGACAAACAAAATACGAACATTAAGCCTCAAAAGCTTTTCTTGCTTTGAAAGGGACATTAAAATATTTCAAAAGTTTGGTGTTTTTTTATGAAATTCAATTTAAATGTACCCCACTAATAGCTATTGTACTGATGATCTCATCCATGATTATTGGTTATTTGATTACATGTATGAACCAACTACCTCTGAAATAGAGCCCAAACTTTCTGTTCTGGCACTCAAGGTTAAGGAGCAAAAGTCATGTGACTGGATTTTTCTTCAAATGCATCATTTTGTAAAATTTTCACCAGCAAGTCTTATGCTAATAATTTTGATATTGTGCTTCAGTTGAGCAGCCTTGGATGAAAAGCCTCTGATTTGAGAATAAGCTGTACCTTTGCCTGGAAGTTCATATAGGGTTTCCCAACTACACATACATAAATTAAAAAGTCTACACAGGCTACTGATACCCTGAAATTAATTTAGGAAGAGATTAAGATCTTCAGTGAGTCCTGTACTTTGTTCCACCCCCAGCACACTATGACAGTGAACAGAGGATATACTTGGTTACACCCTGCAGAACCATTGCTCTGATCAGCTTCAGAGCTGCTTATTTTCAGGTTACCACATCTATTGGTGACACACAGCCAAGCTCACACTTTTAAGAATGATGAATGCAAACACACTCCAAGAAGTTACCTATTAAAATGCACTCTGGATGCAATTGCATAGAGGTAGAGTCTGCTGCATTCAGCCAACAGCTCAGCAAGATGAAAGTAATTCTGCCCAGACACAGCAGTCTGAACTCTGCCAAGTTGTGAAACTCAGACTAATCTTCTGGGTATCTTTCCAACAACACTACAATAGCATGTCTCATTTATATTTAAATTAAGGTGCGTAATTTAAGACTTTAAGCATTTATAGAGTGACTTCAGAGACTAATATTGTAATAGTTGTATTTTAAATGAATGGCCTTACCAAGGTCATGGATATGCAACCCTTATGTTTTGAGCAAAAGCTTTTTGCTTTGAGCAAAGCTTGGTTTAGCCTCAGGAGATTCATTTATTGGATTCAAATTTATAACCAAAATATACTTTATGAATACTGAAATCTCTGCTAACCCACATTCCTGAAAAACAGTTCATTTTGCTAGATGAAGAACCTACTAGAATTCCATCAATGGGTAAAGGGCATCTTTAAGCAATTTGGCATGAAGTAAAACACAGTTGTTGAACTGTTTGGACTGGGTTTGCACAGGAAGGTTTTGGAGGGCCTACAGAGGTGGCTTCTGTGGGAATCTGCCAGAAGCTTTGCCCATGTCCAGCAAAGCCAACACCAGCTGGCTCCAGGACCCTCTCTGTTGGTAAAGGCTGGGCCAATCAGGAATTATAGCAGTGCCTCTGTGATAACACATTTAAGAAGGGGAAAAAAGTTATTACACAGAAGCAACCCTGTCTGAGAAAAGAGGTATGAGAGTATGTGAGAGGAGCAACTCTGCAGACACCAAGGTCAGTAGAGAAGGAGGGACAGGAGGTGCTTCAGATGCCAGAGCTGAAATTCTACAGACCATGGTGCAGACCATGCACCATACACATGCAGCTGTGCCCCTGCAGCCCACATGAGACCACAGGGCTGCAGAGATCCACCTGCAGCCTGTGGAGGAGGTAGATGCCTGAGAGGGGGCTCTGGCCCTGTGGGAGGTCCATGCTGGAGCAGGGTCCTGTCAGGGATTTGCAGACCCATAGAGAGGGAGCCCATGCTGCAGCAGGTTTCCTGGTAGGACTTGTGACCATTGTGGGAACCCACACTGGAGCAGGCTGTGCCTGAAGGACTGCACCCTGTGGAAAAGTGATGCACACTGGAGCGGTTCACGAAGAATTGCTGCCTGTGGAATGGACTCATGTTGGAGAGGTTCATGGAGGATGTTCTCCAGTAGGAAGGACCCCGCCACTGCAGTAGGGGAAGGAATCCCACTCCCTGTGCAGTGGCAGGAACATATGATAAACTGACTCCCCATCTCCTGGCACTGCTGATAGGAAGGAGGCAGAGCCTGGGAAAAAGGAAGGACATGGCAGGGGAAGGTGTTTTAAACATTTATTTTACTTCTCATTATCCTGCTCTGATTTTGTTTGCAATAAATTCAATTAGTATCACTAAGCTGAGTCTGTTTTGACAGTGATGGTATTTGGTGAGCAATCTCTCTCCCATCCTTTTCTAAACTCATGAAACTTTTATTATATTTTCTCTCCCCATCCAGCTGCAGAGAGGAGAAAAAGAATGGCTTAGGTGGGTGCTTGGCACCCAGCCAGGGTCTGCTCACCACCACATATTAAATTCTTCCACTTACCTCTGGTAGTCCATTTGAAGCTACAATACCAGCAGAATTCAAAAAAGGAATGAAGCTTGTGAAATACACATTTTTGACCTAAAAAAAAAAAGAAAATTGTAACATTAGCAAGGTAAGAGTCAGCCATGCATACACTGCTTTTGCATCTTTAAATCGAGAAACTGAGACATTTCTGTAATGCACTGTGGTTTGTTTTCAACAATGAAAGAACAAAACTTGTTATATATCCAAGAAGTGATATGTAAACATGCAAATGCAATCCTTTGCTGGAATACTAAGTGATTAAACTGGAAGAGAACTGCACTTTTCCAGTCCTCTGATATTTCTGCTTCCATCATCAATCTAGATATTCAAAAATCAATCCTTTTTACACAGAAATAGATTTAACAGCAGAGGAAAAGGTGAATGACGTCTTTTAAGATCTAGAGAAGCAATGGGCTTTTTGCATACATTTTCTCATCATAGGATGCACCTGTGAAGCCCCATCAGAGCAGCCCTGCATCCATATGCTCCATGCTGTGATCAGCCTGTAGCTTCATATTGTATTTTTCACAATTCAGTTACCCTAGCAAAATTATCACCCATACCAAAGGGCTTGTTTTGGGTGGGTTTTGTTTGTTTTTTAAACTACTTACTAAAGAAATTATAGAATGGTAAAGTACCTTCAATACTGAAGGTATACTTGACAGAATAGTTAAGTTGGCATGAAAAATGTCATTTTAAAAGAAAACCATTTAAATAAATACATATTCTAGAGGGAGTCTAGCAGCAAGATCTATCAGACTTTAAAGTGTAGGCATCACCTCATCTAAATTGCAATCATGCTCTTTACAAAGGATTTCGATAATTTTTGTGTCGGTATCAAGCTGCTTTGCAGTACGAGAACTCCTGTTCTGGCCTCTTCTTGGAGTGCGAGCTGAGCCATTTACAGTCACTGCAGACACAGAAGACTCTGGAAAGATATTCAGAACCACCACAAGGTTAGAACCATCTTAAGAAAGAAGAAATTTAAGTTATTAAACCTAGAAGATTCTACTTCTTATATACTTTTTCAGGTCTTCCCCTTAAATACATTTTCTTATTCATTATGTTTTTCCTGTTCAGCTAGGTAAAAAACCTTCATTACAGAAAATCTATGCAAAAAGGAAGTTAATTTTTAAATTCCTGTATCAGTATTTGGAATTTTGTTTTTGAGAAACTACACAGAATCTAACAGCAGTTTCTGCAAGTAGCTTTAAATGCACATCTGTTTTGCAAGGCTAGGAAAGCCTTATCTTTTCACAGATGAGTAACTATCTTTTCTATTTTTACAGAAGTATAAAACAAGAAGCTAAAGGACAGTAAATCAATGCAGGACTTAAATGGTGGTGGAGACCTGGAATATGGTCCTGCAAGGAATTTCTCCTTTCCCCAAGTACCCTCAGACACACAAGCAGAAACAAACAAGTCCATCTTGAAGAAGGTATTAAAACCCTTTATACAACAAGGTAAAAATATTTTATTTTGTTAAACTCAAAGTAGATGTCTTCAACGGTAGAAATGTGCAAATTATATTAATAACACACATTAATATGACTGAATATTGTTGGTTTAAACCTGACACTGCAATCAGCACGCTGTTCTCACCTGTAACTTCATTTGCATTTGACAACTGTTCTGAGAAACTCTGGCAAACTACACTGGAGGGGTGGTTGCATCTTAATCCCCTCAGCCTTAGTCAGATCATAAAGCTTGACATCATTTATCACAACACGAAGCCTCTTGGTCATGAGGGTTTGAACAATACATTGTGTTATTTTCTCAAAGAATGCAGAGCTGTTTGATGGGTCATACCCAGCTCCATGGTAGAAACCCAGTGCTATGCACTTAGAACAGTGACACCCATATCTGCAATTTAGTCTCAAGTGGCAGCATTTTTTTTTCCAAGATAAGATGGACAGAACCAAACTGTTTCTAAAAATGAGCTCCTATTCCACGTCATTTCACTACGAAAAAATAAATCAGTGTGAACACAATTCAAAACAAGGTAGTTTCAATTCAAAAAGTTTTTTGAAAAGGATATGCTTTGCAACACCTGAAATAAGCAGCAGCATATATGTCTGTCCTAATAGGAAGGACAAATTTAAATTAAAAACACTACTGGAGGAAAGCAGGGATCTGCTTCTCCTAAGTCCATCCTTTCCCCCCCTTTATTCACATTCACATTAGAATAAGAGCAAGGTTATTTGTTCTTGCTTGATACAAATAATCACTACATCAGATAAGTATCTCCCAAAACATAAAATTTAAAGAATATAGTAGTGAATACCTTATCTATTCTATGACATTACAACCTAGGTGGGTGTTTAGTTGCCAAAGGAAGAAATAAAGCAAATAGATTAAGGCTAAATATACTACAGTTGCATCTGAACTCACCAGATGATAAACTAATTAGTAAAAACAATGTGAATCACATCCTGTGGCTTCAAATATTTCAGTATATGAATTCTGTAGCTTGCTGAAAAAAACAGTTAACTCAAATAGAATTCTGTCTTTGGAAGTTACTATAAATATTTACTTTCTCTACCTTTTTTAGTGAGGTTTTCAAAGTTTTAGGATAAAAACTTAATGGATAAAAACTTACAGCTGAATAGAAGATTTTATAGAGAAGACGCATTCTACTTGTACTTATAATAGAGACAACTTCCAATAGCAAACAGGATGTAATAAATGCAAAGCTGTCTACATTTTATGTCTACTCTTTTATTATGAGCTGCTAGCAACTGTGTATTTGTTTTAAATATCTATGTAGTCCAGGATCTCACTAATTTCTGCTGTTGTCATATTGTTTTACATCAATGAAATAAGTCATACTACCTCATTTCCCTTTTGTAAATAAAGAAAAACCTAAATAACAGTTCTCATTTATAATCTACCCAGAACCTGAATTTTTCTACCAGATTAAACTTGCTGCTTCAACAAGTCTCTGAACAACTTGTATGGGCAGAGGACATAGAAAAAAATATATTAAATATACTGCCACATTCAGGTAATTGAAGTCAAGTTCACTATCATCTAAATTGAACTAAAACAGGAAAAAATTTAATAAGCTTAAGAAGTTTTGTTATGTTAATTATGTATGTCAGCATGACTAATAGAAATCCAGTACATTTACTTTCTATTTTAATGAATAAAAATGCAGAAAATTCTTACTGTATGGTTCCTTGAGCATAGCAGGAGGTGACAGTTTGATAAAATAATCTAAGACACACAGCAACAACTGGAAAGAAATCACCAGGTCATCTTCCACTTGCAACACTTTACCTGCAAATATTTAAAAGGGTAAAGAAAACTTTTCTGAGAATGTTTGACTTAATTTTAAAAGTAATTTTGACAAAGCTTTGGCAGTTCATACAGTAAAACAACCACTAGAATTCAGAAAGCATCATACAGGATGTCAGTGTCTTTTAAAGGCTATTGATTTTAAAACTCATGGCACTTCAGTTCGTGGCTTTAGAGACAACATGCAGACAAATAAAACTACCATGTACAAAATTCTACCCTGATTTATTTTTCTTTTTACTGTAAAGGAATAACCTCTTGTTTCTGTGTAATTCCTCCCTGCTTTCTTTTTTTGTGGTCTTATGCAAGCTTTTTGAATGCTGCTAAATACTCAGAAAGCAGGAACAGCTACTATACAGTGAAGAGAAATTCAAAACATGCTATCACACTGTAAGCTCTGCCTGTCAAATTTTTATGAAATTACTTAAAAGTCACACAAGTAATAGCATGAAGAGCACTTTTAGAGCTGTATTATTCCAGTTTTTCCCATATTATGACTCATATGCCAGAGAAGATCTACAGGGCCATCTCAAGACAGTGTGCATTGCCACAAGAAATTTAGGAAGTCGGTAGAGATTTTGAACAGCTACAGATACACCTGTGGTCTACTTAACACGTGCAATTTTTGTATTTCATTTCTATCAGAAGTAGCAAGCATTGCCCAGGCTCTTCTGAAGCTCCAACTATTTTCTAGTAAATTTTAGCTTTCTTTGTTCTCAAGAAAAGGAAGGCTAAATAACTTTTGTGGATTTTGCTTTATGCTTACACTTGGAGAATTCTAGTGACAAAGCTCCACAAAACTCAGCTGATCCAAGTCTGATTTTGATATCAGAGATGCATACGCTTCACTGATAACACACCTGCTCTAAGCAGCACTTGAGATACAGCTTTCTTTTAGCAGGAGTACAATGAGACAGGAACTCTATGGACTACTATAAATGTTTCATCACTCAACATTAACTGTAACTCACACCTTTACAAGAAAGATTTGTAGCATTCAAAGGATGTGTTTTCAGGGACTTACTATAATACCTTATTATTAAATTTCCTTTATTAAATTATATATACTTATTATACACATAAGCTTATTTAAAAAAATACTAGTTTTTTAAAGGTCATTATCCATTATTAAAATGCTGGCAGACTACAAAGCACCTCAGAATAGACTTAAATACAGAATAGCAGCCTTTAAAGTAAAAGAAAAAAAAAATCATTGAAATTTTTCAAAGCTTAAAGATGTATGTTTATACATAGCATTAATAATAAAGTATATCAGTGAGAAGAACAGCCAAATTGCATATAAAGAAATATTATTGAGTAGTTACAAAATCCAGGCAATCAAATATTCTGGCCCTGTACAATGCTTATTTGCAATAAGGATAGTAGTCTCATGTTGGACATGTAAAACAAACAAACTCACTTCAAAAATACTCATCAAAATTACTGTATTTTAACCAAAACTCACCTTTTGCCAGCAAAAAAGTAATCCAGTAATTTTTTAGGACTAATACAGAACTGAGTTCAGCAGAAACCCTGCAGGGAAAGAAAAACACTTTGTATTGATAGTTCTGTAATAATTTAAACTACAGTGTTTGAAAACGTGCTTCGGACTATGGAACTATTTAACAACGCGCAACATTTCCCATAGAATTAAGTCTTTTAAAAACTCATTCCATTCCCTCTGTAATTATGATGAAACATTAGAAAAACTTAAGTCTCTGTAAAAAAGAATCAGGCAGTATCTGTATCATCTTCAGAAAAGAAAGTGAATGTAGACAATTCACTGAATTGCTCTGAGCTGTCTTCTTTGACTAATGCCCTCCTCTCCAGGCACAGCATGAACTCTGGCTCATTTGGGAGCTGTTATGGCATCTTTTAGTACACTCATTTGTTGCTGTGATTAGGAAGCTCACTCTCCAGCCAAATGTTCATTTCCACCATGCTGAGACATACACCATTGGGTGGCAGTACTTCATGGAGGAGGGACAGATATATAAAAATATATATAAATACAATATGATACATATCTGCTTATATATAGACACTGTATGTTTATAAGAATATATTTATGTAATATACATAAATATATTTATGTAATATACATGTATAGATCATGTATATAGATAGACAGATATATGTAACATACATATAGTCTCTACATCTCCCATCATCTCATTCAAATTCAAAGTCCACATTAAATCTGAAGTAAACACACAGCATACTAGGTCTTAGGTCAGTCCTGAAGGGTTGAAAGATCATGCTTTACCATCATGCTTTACATCTTATATTAAAAACACAATTTAAGAAAATCAAACTTACTCACTACTAGGTTGTTCCAGATAAATAAGGCCACAAGTCCTAGAAAATTAAAATAAATTCTTATTTTTGAACATGCTTCTGCAAGCAAACCATGCAATATCTTTGACTTCAAAGCAGTTAAGTTCACAAAACATTTTTCTAACTTTAGAAAAAAAAAAGCTGACTCAAAGAACAGCTTAACAATAGATCAACTATAACCCCACCAAGCCTGAAATAATGTTGCTGTTTGTACATTTATGTCAACACTTAGACAGCAAAACAATTTTAACTTGGTATAATAAAATTGCTTTCTTCCAGAAAGACAAGATTTGTACATACATTGTTACTCAGTGTCTTGTATAACATAGCAAAGTATGCTGAACCTGCACAAAGCACACTATAAAAGGAGTAAATATAAAATATAATATTATTAATAGAATATATTAATAATTATATAATATAAATATTAAATCTTTAATATTTCTTCAGTGTCTCTGCAAGCCTGGTAGTATAATGTTGCCTATTTATTCTAGGTACACACCATTTCAAGAAAAACATTCAGTTTATGCAAAAACAAACCTGGATATACATGCCTTTCTTCTATAAGCTACCAAAGGGTGATCTCCTACTCCTTTTAAAGGTTATTTAAGAGATATTTGAGAGTCTTTTGTGATTCAGAAGGCAAAATATTACATTAAAAATAAAATTTTAGATAGTAAACCAACCCTCTTATATATGTAAAAAGCTTAAAGCGAGTAGCAATTAGTTGTCATGCTACTCTTACTACTCTTTCTACTGAAACCAGGGGGTTGCTTAACACAGCATTGTGATAGTTATGAAGTAAAATGTAAGAGGTGTTTATTTAATACATGTAAACAGCTCAATTTCACTGTTCTGCAAATATTAGTACACACAGTTTAAATGGGCTCCTATAACACATAGGTTGAAAAACTCAAATGCTTACATGTTGACAGACAAAGAAATCAATTTCAAAATGCAAAAGAGCGTACACTACCTTTCAAACTTGTGGTATAGTGCAAATAATACATCGTATTTCTTTTTCAGCCTTGATACAGTGCTATCAACTTTAGTGCTTACAGTATCCATGTTAACATCCACCTCTTTCAGAAACTGAAAAAATGTGCATACACTGAGAAAAGAAAAAAAGATGACACATTATCATAACTCATGAAAACAAGTATCCTGAAATAGCTCTTAAAAAACAGAAAATAAAAACACATCTCCATGAAAACCCGTTGCCTTACTTCACTAGACTCCAGCATGTTCTTACTATTATTATCAGGGACTAAACCCTTGCCTTGGGAAATGCTACTTTTTTACCTTGAGCCCCACCTTTACATTTTCCAGACTTAGGGATACTGTTCAACCTGGCAGCAGAAGTATCTCACAACACAGGCTCTACTACAGAACGAAAATTTTCTTGCCTAGCACAGTTATTATCTCTGGAAGTCAGAATTTTCTAACTATACAGACCTTCATTCTTGTGCTGGCAGTAGTACCACAAATATCCAATACATACCTCTCAGCTCTCCTGTTCTACTTTGAAACACTCCTACTACTCTAAGAATCCATACTAAATCCATGCTAAAGAAAGACCTAGGAATGAAAATTGAGGTGAACGAGTTGATTTACATAGAATTTCAAGTCTTTCAACAGGACATCTCCACCCTTCGGAAATACTATCACACAAGGGATCAAAGTTCTCCCTATTCATCCATGTAATATTATGGCCATCAAGGAAGCATTTTGTTATGTTCATAACTAAAATGAGCAGATTGCTAAAAATTAAAGAGAAGGAGGCTATCAAATATTTTCAACTATTTCAAATGTATCAAATACATTTTGATCCTTTATCGGAATATAATATTCTGAGCGACTTTTTGATCTTTGTCAGATTAAACATACAAGACACAAAACCCATCAGAAGCTCATTTAAGAGCTCCTACCATGAAATAAAATATATCTGAATGTTCTAGAGGATGACTAGTAGAAATCTCTGCCAGTCTGACCTTATAGCTGAGAAAAAGCTATGGGCTACCCCATGACAGCTTTTTCAACAAGCAATTGAGTATCGCATCACAGTCAGCAAATTAACAGCTTCCTCTCTGAAACCCTAAGAGAAAAAGTCTTTCACTTTTCAACTTTCAGCACAAGTTGGTCTGTGGAACTTGGGTGGATCACACTGAATGTCGCTGCACAAATGCAACTGGCTTTCAGCTACACAGTTCCAAGGCACTCAACACTGAAGAGATCGAGTCAAAACACTGGACCTGACCCTGCTCTGGGAGATGATGCAAGGTAAAAGAGGATATGGAGAAGTCTAACTATAACAGATGGCTTCAAGGAAAAGGATATTCTGGCACAAACCCTGAGGACTTGCCTCCTGCCCTAGAGCATTGAGAAGCTCTGCTCCTGTGCATGCTTTCCACACACAGGACAGCTCCTAGGCAGGTAGCATTGGAATTCTTTCCTTCGATGAATTTAACACAAGGTTGCTGTTCCCATCTAAATTTACCTGAAAAGCAGAAACTGTAATCTTAATTTCTGTATTATGAACTTAATTAATATACAATATAACAGTTACACTCCCCTAGCAAAAAGAGTGTACGAAAGTACAAAGTTTAGCCTGGCATTAAAATGTTTGAGAAAGAGCAGCATGCTGGTAAACTGTTTGAAGAGTAATTTTTTTCTTTCCTACTTCTTGATTTAGCCTAAGCCTACTGCTGGGAAAAAGGTTTTATGGAAAATCATCATAGAGGGAAAAAAAGAAATAGTTAAAGTGCACTTTGCACCAACCTAAACTGATGAATACTTTAGGGAAAGCAAGAACAAGAATGAGATGAGTGATACACCCAAAGCCAACCACAGATGAATCAAACAAGTATCACTCTTCCCTCAACTAAAATATGACAGCAAGACTTCTAGTTCACCAATATATTCAGAACTTCCATAAGTAACCTTCATTGTAAAATCAACTACTCTCATATGCGCAAAGATTCACTGTGCTTTAAAAACATTCTCTTGATAAAAATGTTGACAAGTTAATTGTTGAGATCTAAATTCAGGTACTTAAGCTCACTTACCTTATGTTTATACTTTTCAAAAGCTCAGTGAAAGTAAATGTCACTTCATCCAGATCAATTGCTACAATAAAGATACATACTCCCCATGTTTCCTTTTTCTTTTTGCTACAAGCCTGCTTGAAAAAAAGAAAGGAAAGAGTTTTTATTAATCAGTAAAACTGGGTAATGGATGGAAGGCAATAATTTGTCCAAATATGATCAGAAATGGCTAAAAAAACCATCCTCAAACAAACATTTTACTATGACAGCCAATTATTTCATAACGGAAAACCATTCCGGGTTCTACAATACAGGTAAAAACCAAGCATTTCAACTCTTATTCATACACAATAAAATCAGTTTTACCCATACAACTCAGCAAAGCTTCGAAATACAAGCTTTGGTTCCATGGAATGTTTATGCAAAGCAGAAGTCATGAGTCCCTTTTTTTTTTTTTTTCCCTAAATTACCATATTTGACTATAACAAAACACTGAAAGTTAAGGAGTAAGAAGCCAAGCCATAAAAATGTAATTGAAATCTTTACACTGACAGGCAATAAACACTCATAAGTGAGTACAGCTGTATCAACCACTCATCGCTGCTGAGCCACAAACCCATCTCTGCTTAGTAAAGTGTGATAATAACAATCACTTCCAGCCATTTTCCTACCATACATGGACATTTAAGGTCTGCCATCTGCTATTTAGAAGGGGCAAGTTATAACCAATCATCCTTCATTAAAAAAAGCCAACCCACAATGACAGACACGGCATCCACATGGAGCAGAACTCCTGATGATGGATCACAAGCCCTTCACTTGGAGCCAGACAGGCATCACGTAAGATTCCAATACCCCTCTACCAAAACAGCAACTCAGTGGAAAACCCCTGAAGAACCATGACTTGTACAAGCATGGGAAAAATAGCCCTTAAGCAGGTATATCCCAAGTTTTGGAAACAAAGCTCTCTTGAAAACAGAACTAGGCATGGGAGCAGGCCAAAACTGCAGAAACAGCAAACTTGTAAAATACTTTTCGGACATCCAGCATCCTTTGCAAATAGAACTCCAGCACCACCCAGGCCCACAGCAGAGGAGCAGGTTCTGAACACATTCTCCACAGCTCTAGGTCAGACATGACATCTGTTGGAGGACAAAGGTGAAATGGAGCACCAGGAGAAAGAGAATAGAAACACAACACTCCTGGTCTTCTACACTGCTTTAGCCCACTCCCTGGCCTACTTTTTTATCCTTTCCCTAAAGGGAAAGCTCCACCTAGCTGCCTCCTAGACAACACCAATTTGAGTTGCAGGGGCCAGTTCACTCCAAAAAATGTTCCCCAAAGGCAGTAAGACTGCACCAGACCTAGCTCCCTCCATCTTATGCGATCTTCCAAACCTGCTCTGAAATCCTCTGCACTGTCAGCAGCCACTCGTGCCCGTGCTTAGTCAGCAGTGCAACCTGACCAATAACCCGCTGTAAAGCCCATAAATTATACAATCTCATTAATACTGCCAACTTTTTTTTTTTTTGGCAATTTTTCTGTCTTTCTTGGGAGCATTTATTTATACATCAGGGAAGACTGGCTAGGAGTCTTCTCCAAAGAACAAAAACTTACACTGGCTTGTGCAATTGTTAAAAGCTATAGAACAGGCTTCAATGCAAAACTAACCAGCCACCCTCAACAACGTGGTATGTGACAATTATTTAAGTCACTGTTTTCTTCCTGCATTTCTATTTGAGTGTTTCCACAAATCATGACTCCTTGCACAGGAGAAAATTATTTTTAAATAAGCTATTAACAGACTGAGATGTGCTGATACATATAGGGATATAAAAAATTGTGAAGGTTAATGCTAGCTAGTGAACTACCAAGAAGGATGACTACTCACACTGAGCACATCCCTGCCCCTGGAGTCAGCTGACCTTGTTTAATGAATAAGTTCCTTTCACTCCATGCTCCTGGAAACTCAACCACGATGTTGCCCCGTAAATACAGTGTCTTGTAGGACAGGAGGACTGAGTGCTACCAAGCAGTGAAATTGCTCCTGGTTTGTTGCCTATCCAAACAAGCCTATCTTTCCTGGGCAGCCTAGCTCAGCTCTGCCAGGCTGAATGCTAGAAGGCCATAGCAATGGTTTATTTGATAGGAGCGAGGTCTTGTTTTGCAAGAACAACCTTTAAACTCCTTGTCCACTATGGCTGGGGGTAATAACTCATTTGTTTCTACCATTAAACAAGAAGGCAGTCTCAGAGGCAGCCTAGCAATCCATGAGATTCAAACCATGACAATGAGCCAAACTCCAGTATCCCACACTGACTGCTGATGGTACAGGATGCTTTGGACACCTTCTCCTCAACACAAGATGTTGGATGTCTGCTGGCCTAACAAGAAAAATTGCACACAACCCAGAATAAGTAGGTTATTGGTTGAAGTTTATTTTTCTAGTAGCAAAGTAAAGGTCAGCAGCACCTGAGCATGCCTGCCTTATAAGATAGCTGAGAGAGGAAGGAGAGGAAAACAGGAAAGAACAGTAAACTGGGACTATCCCACCAGCTACTGCTGGTTAAAACAACTGAAGACACAGGTAAACTGCAGTTTTCTCAGAAAATGAAGTATTTGCCACAGCTGTGCGTGAAGATTCCAGTGATTTTAATCTGTAAATATTGTCATGGTTTAACCCTAGCGAGCAACTAAATACCACACAGCTGCTTGCTCACTTCCCATCCCCTCACTGGGGTGGAGTGTCAGAAACCACCATCACAGCTTGAGAAATGAACAGCTTAAGTGGAACGACATAAAATGCAGCAATAATAACAACATTAATAATAATTGCAATGCCAATGAAAGAGAGAGGCATAAAACCCAACAGAAAAAAGTGATTCTCAATACATTTGAATACAATGTATTGAGTGTGTGATCACCACACACTGACCAATGCCCAGCCCACTCCTGAGCAGCAATCAGAAACTCCCAGCAAAACTCCAGTAATTTATATAGTGGGCATGATGTTCTGTGGTATGGAATAACCCTTTGGCCAGTTCAGGATGCTGAACAAAAAACACAGCAGCATCACTCCTTCCAACTATTCTGCTTTGTTTACAGCCAAAGCAGATGATTCATCTCAGATGGACTCGAATGCATGGGAATGAAGACAAACTCTCAGCCAGAAATTAATTTCTGAGGATTTTCTTCTTTATCAGTCTGACTCAAGATCTTTTTTTGACACAGCATCACTAAAGAAAATGGGCAGGACAACAGCTCAACATCTGCCCTTGGCTGTCCTTCTGTATCAGTAAGATGACTTCCAGTGACCTTAATTCAACTCATCATGTAGCAAAGCCTACCTACCAAGCACTAAGATTATTTAACTCCTAGTAGTCCACATAGATTTCTTTCTCTTTTTATCACTTTTTACTTAGGATTCCAAGGAACCAATGCTACAACTTTGAGCAACATAGGTCAATTTTGTTGAATCAATGTAGTCTTCTGCAGGAAAAGACGTAAAACACTTACAAAAGCTTTCAAAGTATTTCTCATTCTGGACTTACCACTACTTTTATTTGATCTGATTTTTACCAGATGACTACTTTATTTATATCTATTGAAAACAACCTGTAAGGAGTCATTGGCAAAAACTGCTCATCCAACACTTAACCATTGTCAAATGGGATTCTTGCCTCTCTTCTTTCTAGATGTAGCTGAAAGGTGTTAAAGGCACTAACAGAAAGAACTTCTGTTCTCTGCCCCCAGGGGTTCTCCAGTGCTAAACCAGTCCAAGGAGGAGATGGTAACAGGAAGTCTCAGCTCTAGTATGCAGTTAGAGATGTTTACTCTTCTGCCAACACTGATAACAATTTTGATGACAGCCTACAAAAGTCATCCAAGAATAGAAACTTCGAATGATGTTGTGTAAAAGAAGGTCAAGGGAAATGTACATGAGAAACACACAAACACAGATGGATACTTGAATCAAATGGGATATAGGATGTCTCACTGTAAATACCAAGCACCTGATTTTTGAAGAGGAAGATGTGGAACTTGGCTTACTAAAATAAAACATCAGTTTTCTTCCAATAAAGTACATTCCAATCAATACAGAGAACTAGCTTGGTGGTACAAGAACACAGACATTTGTTAGAGAGAGTCCAAAGGAGACTACAAAAATTATCAAGGCGCTGGAGAGAGTTGGGGTTGTTCAGCCTGAAGAAGAGGCTTTGGGGAGATCTTACAGCATCTTCCAGTACCTAAAGGGAGCTATAAGAGAGCTGGAGAGGGACTTTTTACAATGGCATGTAATGAGAGGACAAGGGGGAATGGCTTCAAACTGAAAGAGAGCAGGTTTAGATAACGTACTAGGAAGAAATTCTTTACTGTGAGGGTGGTGAAACACCAGCACAGGCTGACCAGAGAAGCTGTGGATGCTCTATCCCTGGAAGTGTTCAAGGCCAAGTTGGATGGGGCTCTGTGCAACCTGGTCTAGTGGAACTTGTCCCTGCCTGTGGCAGGGGAGTTGGAATGAGATGACCTTTAAAGGCTCCTTCCAACCCAAACTATTTTGACACAATGTTTACGATTACAGTGGGTGGAAGGTGACTGGAGAATAGACTCAAGAAGCTCTTACAATAGAAAACTGTTCAGAATAAAAACCTGCAGGAAAAATATACTGGGGGAAAAAAATATCTGTGACCATTATAATCCCTGTCTACATGTAAGTTCTACGTAAAGACAGATCCTCCATTTTTCAGAAATACCAGTTTTAAATTTCCTATTGAACGTTGTCTGGGATGAAGATTATTATTAGTTCTCAATATATGAGAGCAAATTCAGATATAATACTAGCTAAAAGTAATGAAGTCAGTGGAAAGTACTGAACTAGTAAAAATAGTTAATCTGATATGCAAAGTTCCCATTACACTTTTGCATGTAGCAAGACTGGAAGAGTCATCAATCTCTCCCCAGGACAGGCAGAGGATGAGTAAAAAAAGAAACTCTATACCAGTTGCTTGAGCTTTTAAAGTGCAAGGGCACATACAAGCAATGCATCTGCTGCTAAGATACATTCTGAATGTTATCAGCAAGAGTCCATGGTGATGATTTGTTTGTTTTGGGACTTTCAGTAGCTCTTCTTTTTTTAATAACAGAGGATCCTGAAATATCTGTAATTTTGCTCATCCATCCAAAGCTTCAATGGATTCAGATTCAGTTCAGCTGCAGTTCTACAAATTAGAGACAAAGTCTAGAGAGAAAATACTTTATGAGCTCATACGTGTTTCGTGCTTTTGCCAAAAGCAAGAGGCCTCTCTGTCTTTTAACGTGAGGATGAGGTAGCTTACTAATTAAAATATTCTCTTTTTAATAAGAAACCACAACCTGAACTGATTTAATTTAAGGAACAGATTTAATTTAAATGTGAAATTTTATGGACTGGGGTGACTTGGCCTGCTGAACATGAACCCTTTGGTCTATGCAGACCAACCTTCTATATTTAAATCGTATTTATTTCATTCCTCAACTTAAGCTACAGCTTACCTTGTACATTTCCTTCACTGAGAAGGTAGTTTAACTCCTGCACAAATCAAGTGCTCTGCAGCATCTGCATGCCAGTGTAAGTCACTGGTTGGGGAGAATTTCAGGATGTAAGTTAAATAATTAGAGACAAGAAAAAAATGTCTTAAACGTCTTCATATGCTAGAGACTTTCTGAGGGAAAAGAAAAGGCAGCAATAATACATTTCTCATGGGGTGCAGAATTGTCTAGTACAGAATTTTACACCACTGGCTTGAATTATAACAGAAAGAAATTAGTACTTGGGGGAAAAAAAGACATGGCAAATAAAGCTAAACTAGGAAAACCTAACTATGCAGACTGCAGACCTTTCACTATGACAATTTTTTAACAGCAGCTTAGAGAAATACTTGATAAAAACAGCTCAGGAATTCCTGAGTCTGAACAGCTGAGCTGCAACAGGCGAACAAGGAGCCACATTTCCCAAACAGTGCTATGAACAGCCAACAAAAAATGGAGCTCCTACCCACGCACCACATATTCCAGCCAGCTACGCCCATGAGCTCAAAGCATTACCAGACCCTATGCCTTGAGGTCCTTGGCAGACTCTAAATTCTATCAATTTCCTAAACCACTTCAATTTTCTTTGGAGAAGTTTGGTTCCAATTTAGTTACCATATCACCTGTTCCTCACACGGGTTTTTTCCAACATATTCAACAACAATTCACTCAAGCTTTTTTCCCTGACAATATCACCCCATATTCTACTTCAGATTCTCATTTTGTTGTTCTCTACCAAAACAAACAGTAGCAGAACATAACAAATGCCCTGAGCTTTTTCACAGCATTAGTATTAGTATGGCTTCCTGGACTACTTCTAATATCCCTAACACCAAGAATCACAGGCTGCTCACCAAAGTACATTAGTAATTCCACTAAATCTATGAATTCCATCTAGAATTTACAAGCACTATTGGTTCACAGTACATATTTCAAGAGAGTTACAAAAAATTAAGAGTACAAGAGAAGCAAAGATCAGAGCCAATGTTAAGCCAATAATCAGTGTGCAAACATTTTGAAACTAAAACTGTAAAAACTACAACTCTAAAAGCTTCTGTTTATCTAGGTAGCTTGGTCTGATAAAGAAATGATAGAGAGAACAAAAATATTTGTATGACACCAATGAAAAATCCCTTGTTTAGCTTCCACGTTCACAATGTCCACATGTCCACTCTCCACGTGTGGGAGTTCACGGGACACCAAAAGAATTTAAAAAGAAACATCGTTCTGATTACACATCAGACACCTTCCTTCACCCCACACACCAAGAGTGCTGATTCAGCATTTGGGGTTCTAAGAGATTTTGAGCTCCCATTCTATTGTAGAGGAATGTCATTAAACTTGGCTGACACAGAGGAAAGCTTTAGTGTCCTCCCACTATGAAGGAAAACACCACCATATTTAACAGAAAGATGTAGGGCTTTTGAAAAAGCTCTCTCTGCAGATCTAGTTTTTACAACTACAAGTCAGCCACATTTTCCAGAAAAGTTATGTTACCATCTCTCTCTAGTCACCTTTCTCCTCCTCCACACCTCTCCAAGAGGTTCAGCTGTTTCAAGGACTCACAGCCCAGCTGCAGTAGGGTGCAGCTGTACATCCTTGACTCACACGCTGCGGAAACAGATAACTGGAGAGCACTGCAAGGAAAGCTACAGCGCACGGAAAGAAAGTGCAAGATAAGAAAGCTGAAATTTCCAAGTATCCTCACTAGTAGCTCAAATGCTCAAAAGAGAACATATCAGTGTGGAAAGGTGTGACATCCTGAAGTTAAAAAAAAAATTGGCGCCAGTGGGCATTGGCATTCATTCCAGGGAGCAGCAGATAAGTTCTCCTAGCTGATGCCTGCCTGGCCAGTGAAACATCTCACTGAAGCACAGGCACGTTTGGGCTGGTAGGTCACTACATTCTAGCAATTTTTGGTGTATATGCCTGCCAAAAACAATTGCTTTATACTTTTAAGCCACGTGTACCTGGTTTGCAGAGTCTCTGCACATGTACCCTAAGCGACTCAAAAAGGACAGTACTACAAGATGCTTTCATTTCAAGTCACTAAATAGTCACTGGCCACGGATACAGCCAATGTTCAAACCCACATCTGCACCCTGAGTATCTGCCAGTTACCACAGTACCTAAAGTCTGGGCCATGCTGCTTCCTAGTTCCCACTACAAGTGCCCTTCACATCCTCAGAGATTTGGCAGGCACAATTCTAACATCAACCACAAAAAACAAGGCCAGTGAGCCAAGAAAGGCAAGGTTTCAGGTCTCTGTACTTTGTAAATGGCTTGAGAGGGGGATTCTTAGATGCTACCTCTATTTCCATCAGTGGCCTTACGTGTTAAGCTTCTTCAAGTCAAACCAACTACATTGCTAAACAGAAGTGTTCTGGTAAGTATTTGTCTCAGCTGGTGGCCTGCTGTTTAACCTTTTGCTTGAGATCAGAAAGTTGCTACACAGCTTCTGCTCCAGTTCAGAACTGAAGAGGTTACTACCAAACCTCACTGATTAAAACACAGGCAGCTGGTGCTTGCAGGACAAGCCCCGGGATAGCCCCTCCAACATAACACCTTTACCAGAGGGAAGAAAAGAGCAGCCTCCTCCTGAATCCCTGCAACTTGAACTACAGTCATCCTGTAGAAGCCAGGCTCACTGTAACAGCTTGACTTGGGAAAAGTCCATTTTCCCAAGCAAAAAAGCAGCAATTAGCCAGGCTATTAATTTGCATGACTTCAGAGTCAGATGAAGCCTGCTCTCAGCTAAACGTAGCAATTCCAGTACCTTCCAGGTCCCCCATGGAGGCACACACTTGACAGCTTACTCATTTCAACACCCTGCAGATACATCTGTAAGTTTGAGCAAAAGGCCTCAGATTAAAACACAATATAATGTAGATTTTTTTTTTTTCTCCCTGTACATTGAAAGGCTCTCAGCAATCAGTTTTAATCGCAAGACAACAGATACTAGCTATGTATCATAATGAAGGTCTATTTCTGAATAGATAAAGGAAGCCATCTTCAGAAGCTGAAAGGTTTCAAACACCATGTATCTTATCTGGCCACTGCTAAGTAATGATCAGTGAAAACAAAACTTCACCTGTAAATGAAATTTGCAGGATTATACTGAAACCTGCCTCGTTTTTTTTTTGCAGTCAAGGAAACTGACTACACCTGTTTTCATTCTTATAGGGGAGCTATGTTTTTAGGTAAATGGTTCCCATGAACATCAGATACAGAAATTGTATCTGTTACTGAAAGAGCTGTGTATAATCTCCCTTCCATGCTATTATTACTCTGTGATGCAAATGCATCAGGACCTGGTATAGCCACACTGCAGTTTAAAAACCACAGATAACAAACGATTAGTAGTGACGGCATAGCTGTGGCAGGTCAGCCCAAGCTGCAGAAGGGTAAGCAGAAGTCAGAACATGTACATCAATGTAAGTCCACACAGTGGGATTAATATCCCAGCTAGGCATTATAAAACTGTATCTGGACTTCATAACAAAGCTTCTGCCACGATTTAGCTGTATTATAGCTGTTCTCTGAGAGTGGATTGTTAACACAGCAGTCCTACTGAGAAGAAGGAAAAGCAAAAATCAAGAAAGGGCCTAACATTTTATTAATGTGTTTATACATGCCCAGTGACTAATTTTGAACGGAAATGCCTCAATGGCAAGCACAGGTTAACATTACGTAATAGAAAAAAAAAAAAGTCCTGTTTCTGCAATAATCATCTCCATACCCTTTCTGCAGCCTCATAAAGGCTGCAGAGGGGAAAACAATACACAGAAACACGCAATTAGACCGCCTGTATAAAGTTGCCTAAGGCATATTTGAAATTACTTTCAAAGAATTAGCTGATCGCATGGTGCTGTTTTCTACTGTCACTTGTTAGTAATCTAAAAGAACTCCTGAGAACTCCTCTTTTGTGATAAACAACCTTTATCACAAAATATTAAGAAAAAAAAGGGCAATCTGCAGAAGCTAGTGCACACAGATGTGAACACGGCAACATCACACTTCAGTCCACCTTCGCCTGGAAAAAGCTACGTGAGCTTTGGCCGTGGGACCCTCGGCCGCCGCTGCAGCCAAGTTACGGCTCAGCATCGCAGCTGGGGCACGGGACGGGCGCTGCTGCCGAGCGACCTGCAGCTACTCACCAGAGCTCCATCCGCTGCCGACAAGCTCTCGTACGTCTTCCACGCTTTCTCTCTCACGCTCTCCGACACCTTCAGCGCATCACAGAGCACGACGAAGTCCGCTTCGCCGACCTCGAGCCTAGGAAAAGCATCACACATCGCCAGCGGGGACACCGGACCGCGGGGCGACCGCGGGGCGACCACGGAGCCCACGCCACCCGCTGCCGGAGCCGCCCCGGGGTGACACCGCCCCAGAGCCCGG